>NW_022097507.1:0-30257 GCF_006542625.1 Nomascus leucogenys
GTTAAAGCTTTTCTTCAGTAATATGAGTAAAACGTAAACAAACCTTACTTTTATTTATAATCTGGGCCTTAGAAATACACTTTTTATCCACTGCCCTACCGGGTTTATTCTGGCATTCAAACAGAAGCCAAAGACGAAACAGGTGGTAAGTGTTTGCTTGTAACTTACAGGGGAACGTGGGCGGGGACAAGAAAATAGTTATTTCCTTGCAAAAACATAGAGCAGCAGCTCTTCGCAGTAAGAGCATTGGCTTCAGCAGGCCATTATATGCAGTATGCATTATGTGCAAGACTGAAATTGTAGAACCTTATAATTTGTATGTATGTGTGTGTGCATATGTGCCTGTGTGTTTTCAATCGGCCTCCTGCTGAATGACTCACAGTATAGTTGTCAGTGGGAAAGATGGAAAGATTAATCAGATTAACCAGCTCCTTTAAGAAGCATTATTTCCACCTACAAATATGCCAGTTATGGTGATTCTCTTTCCTCAAACCTTTTCCTTCTTGGAAGGAATTCTTAATACCCTGCAGCAGCGCAGGCCATTAAAGTCCAGGTGGAGTTTTGAAGAGTTCTTTTGAACCTGGGACTACCCGTGTTTTGTGAGGATAAGTCAATGTTTTCAGCAGAGTGAAAGAACGGAACAAAATAATGGTTCCATGTCCCTGTGATTGGACAGGTTCAAATGTTAGTCAAGCAAAGTGTTGAAAACTAGTTGCATCCTGAAATTATTCTTGTTAAATAAGCAAACTGAAATTTTCTTTTAAGTTTTTGTATTTTCTTGCTTCCTAGTTATTTTATATAGTATGCTAAATGAAAGTAAGTTTTCTCAAATTCTAACATATTCTAAATTTTCTCATTACTAAAATGTTATAGATGATAAAGTTTAACTGCTTTTAAATTTCTGTAAGTTTAATTTTATAATCAATAATAATGTAAGAATGTGATTTCTTCTATAAACTGGGCTGATATCCAAGTTGTTGCAGAAGATATATGTATAACATATATATCTTCATACATATATAATATATATGTAAATATATGTATTTAAAGTTCTGAGTAGCTCCAAGACACTCCTGGATACAAGGTTGTTAACCTAAAGTCCATGAATCACCTGAAATTTTATGCACACTTGTGTGAATATGCATTTTTATGAAAATTGAATTCAAAGCTTTCATGACTTTCCTCAAAGGATGTGTGATTTGAAAAAGATTATGAATTACCATATTGAATAGTATTTAAATGCCTTGATAATGCTACCAGGAATTATATTAATTAGGAAAATATGTTTTTTCTATTAATGAGACTGAAGTATTTTCCCACAAAGTCTGTGTTATAATAAAAACTTACACAAAGAAAAATATGATTTGACATTTTCATCCCTTTTCTTCTTGCAGTTATGATACCTCTATGTATTCATGATGTGCGCTGATATTTTTGCAGATCAGAGCTTCAAGTTCTATGGCTCAGTTGTTAATTTAAAATAGTCTGGATTTATACCCATACATTTCATATCTTTGAATCTACAATGTCCTGATAGATTCCTCATTATTTAACTGTCTTAATGGAAGATGTCTAAAAAATTTATCAGAATGTATATGCAGTTTATCTGGTTCTGTTCTTAATATCACCAAAAATAGAAGACTGACCATTTTCACTTGAAAATAAATTTTGCCAATACATAAACTATGTAGTGATTTTTTCTGAAAAGGATTTTCCCAAGGTAGTTTCTTAACAGAAAAGACATTTGTAGAATGGACCTGACCAATTCTGACATTTAAAGATGGTTATAAGACAGTAAAAATTTTCTACTTCAAAATATTGAAAGCCTCAGACATTTAGTTGTTCAAAATTTGAGTTCCTAGTGTATTGCTGGGCAATTTTAGGCACTGAATACCCAGATTAGTGAAACTCAAAGGTATCTTGCTCCAAATTAATCATTTTATAAATAAAGAAACCGAGACTGTCCTAGGATGGTCCTTAGTTAGCCAACAGAATCGGAGATCACCTATTTTGGCTTTCTTTAACCCACTCCCATGCACCAGTAGATCTGGAGATTCACCACCTGGCACTGATGTCATAAGAAAAAAGACCCAAATATTCTGTGTGGCGAGTAACAGTGGAAGTGGTACCACGTAAGCCATCCCATGTTTTTCAAGCCGTTGTCATAAACAAGGACACTCATTTTCCAGACATTCTTCTGCTTTTAAGGGTCTTGGGCCATTATATGGCCATTCCAGGTCTTCACCCCTCCCCGACCCCTCTCAATAGAACTTAAGTAAAACCAGAGTACTTCAGAGGCATCAAATACTGTTTGTAGTTGAGATTATTGGTTATCAGAGTTTCTAAATTTAAGGTCAATGAAAAAACACGAAAACGTTTGCACATGTAATTAGAAATGTTCGGAAGCTTATTTTGGAAAACGTTTAGGCATATTAAAGATTTAGGTGGTTAACTCACCTCTTTTCAAAATGAAACTTTGAGGCAACTATGTCATAAAATATGTTCCCACCATGAGAATGAAGGCGACATGCCAGGTGGGAAACAGTGGCAGTGTTGGAGTTGTTCAGAAGTGGTTTAGAATCTACTTCAGGGCTGTTTTATCCTTGGTCAAATTACTGAATCTACCTGAACCTGTATTTTTCATCTGTTCAACAAAAAGTGGGGATGAGTAACGTTTAAATTAAATGCTTCTTGACTATTCAATGGTATATACATTCTTCTACATGATAAATGGAAGATGTATAGGCCATGATAGGCACTCAGCGGACAGTGACCATGTCTCATTCTATATACTCAAAAGATCAGACTTAGGATAAGAGAAAAAATTATTTTAACATTTATTTGTATGTCATAAATTAAAATCAAAATTAGAAAGGCAAATCAGACTATTAGACTGGTACTTTCATAATACTTAAGATTATTTAAAGTAACACATGGACTGAATATCATTAGCAATACATCTTTCTAGCTTCTTTTAGAAGCTAGAACAGATTCTCTGTCTTGCTTAGAATTGAAAAGTAATAATAGCAGCAAAACACCCCGACCTTTATTGGATAACTAATATAAATGTCATTCTATAAACTTTCAAAATTTAGTTAGACGTAAATAAAATGAGTTTTTGTAACCATAGTTCAGCCAGTAAATAAAACGATTTGCAGCAAATATCATTGTAAGTACTTTTGTTAAACCTAGACAAACAATGAAAAGAAAATTGCATAAATATATGCCTAGAAAACAAGGCTAATAGCTCCTGGTGCTCTTAACACCTAGTAAAATACTATTAGGATTTACTAAACTGTACTATGTTTGCTTTATAATAGCAAAACTCATAGCAAGTTAAAGTAGTATGACTAATGACGTAAACAATTGACATTATTCTGCCCAATTTCTGTATAATCATGTCCAACATATTTCCAGATTTTTTTTTTTTTTGGTGGGGGGAAGTCAGTAGGGATTGTTGAGACTGATTAAAAATACAAGCTTTGTTTTATCATCATTCATCCTTGCTCCTCTTCCTTCTTCTTTTTCTTCTCCCTCTCTTCTTTCCCTCTTTTTCTTTCTACATCTCCTACCCTCTCTCTTTCTTCCTCCTCCTCTCCCTCATTAGTATTCTAACAATTCAATGTTTATTCAACAAAGATTATTTTATGCAATTAGACAGGTACCTGGGTTCCATCTTTTTAAAATCCAGCAATGACTCTAACACAGTGTCTAGTAGGCATTGAGTAAATAATGTAAAGGCTGGAAGGCTCCTGACCCAGGAAGAGGTGATATTTCCACTCGAGTCTGAAGGCAGGGAAAAGCTGAAGTCCCACCTCAAGGCAATCAGGCAAGAGGAATTCCCTATTATCTGGGGGAGGATCAGCCCTTTGTGCTATTCAGGCCTTCATCTGATTTGACGAGGCCCCCACCCACATTAGAGAGGGTGGTCATTCTCCTTTACTCTGTCTCTCCATTTAAACATTACACTCATCTAAAAACACCCTCATAGAAACACCCAGGATAACGTTTAACCAAAATCTGGGCACCTCGTGGCCCAGTCAAGTTGACACATAAAATTATCCATCACAATGACCTTTACAGTTTTCAAGAATATGGGTCAGAGATTTTGTAGAATGTCTTTCAGTTTGAATTTATCTGATGTTTTTTTCTCATGATTAGCCTGGGATTATGGGTTTTGCAGAGGAAAAATTACAGAAGTAAAGTGCCAGTCTCATTACATCATGTCAAGGAGATGTGCTATCAACATGATTTATGGAGGTGGTGTTAACCTTGGTCACCTGGCAGAGGGAGGGTTTGTCAGGTTTCTCCATTGCCAAGTCACTCTTTCCCCCTGTTTGTCCTGCAGTCTTTGACAGGAAGTCACTATGTGGAGCCCACGCTTAAGGAAGGAAGAAGAGTTATGCTCCACCCTCTTGAAAGTAGAGTAGCTACATACATTATTTTGAATTCTATCCTCCCTCATTTATTTATTTACTCAATCACTTATTTATATCAGTATGTACTCATAGCTATGTATTTCATACTTTGGGTTATAATCTAATGTAATTTCATTGATTTTGTTCCCTCAAATTTTCCCGATTTTCAAAATTTGGCCATTGGGGACTGTTTTGGATGGCAATTGATGATGTTTTTAACCAATCTGATCTGGGAAAAATATTTTATTAATTTTGATTTTTCAGGTTACAGATGAGATTGGATAATTTTCATAGGTTTATTGTTCTTCAGTGTTGTTTCTTCTGTAAAATAATTTTCCATCCTTTGCCCAAAAATAAATTTCCATCCTTTGCCCAAAAATGAATTTATATTTGTAATTCATAACTTACATATTTTATATGTGTGTATATATACATACATGGCTTATATAATCTTATTCTTTATCTTTTATTAAATATGTTACAAATATATTATCCTATTTCTTGTCTTTCATCATATAGAAATTGCAAGTCTTATAGTCAAATTTGCCAATGCTTTCTTTTGTTTACTGTTTTTTTTCTTTTTTTGTATTTAAGATTATGAAAATGTTCTCATATTTTCTTTTATATTCTGCTTTATGTTAGTTTCTATATTAATTTGAAATTTCTTTTTTTAGAGATAGGAATTAAATTTTATTTCTGCTTTTTCCATGGATATACCCAGTTGCTTCAGTACTATTCCTCGAACAGACCATTCCTTTCCCAATTATTAGGAACGCCATTTTTTTTTCCTCATAGGCTCAGCTTTTCTATATGTATGGATCTGTTGCTGCAATGGCTACTGTCTTCTGTGATCTATTCTCTTTAAAATAAAGTGGTGTGTATCACTGCAAATTTCAACTTTGTGAAGCTGAATTAAAGCTCCTGTGACTTGACTTTGGACTGTAGAATTCTTGGCCTAGTTGTTGAATATAAGATATGGCATATGGAGTCTTTTACAGTAAAAATATTTCTGTATGGTACATTTTAAGATGACACGCAGCCTACATTTGTGAATAGCATTTTCCTGAAAAACACAATTATTCTTGGCTTTATTTAGTGTCTGATTATGTTTAGTCAGGGTTCAGGCGGGAGAACAAAACCCATGCCAGGAAGAGGAAATTTAGCACAGGAAACCAATAAAGGGGTTAGAAGGGCTGAGAGAGTGAACAGAGGAAAGAAAGGCAACCAAAAGAATAGCAATTACAGAATGAAAGGAAAAGAGAAGAGGTGGTATTGCTGGAAGAGCTCGAGCCACCTGGATGGTACTGGGGTCACCTGACGGTAGTTAGACCTGTGGTCTAAAGGACTGGGAGAAGGAAGCTGGGCTGAAGAAGGAGATGCAGCTCCCACTGGAGACTCCTGAAGCAGGGAGAAAGGTGAAGAAATGCTCTGGCTTCTTCGCTCTTCTCACCCTTCAGTCTACCATCCCTGAGTATCAGAGAGCCTGTAGAATACAGACCTGTAATGCCAAGCAAGCAGGAGAAGTTTGGGAATGGATCCAAGTCTAAACAGTCACTAATCACCAGCGATGGCTGCATGGTTGTATTACTCTGCCTGGGCTGCCATAACAAAACACTGGGTAGCTTACATAACAGAAATTTATTCCTCATGATCAGAGACTGGGAAGTCCAAGATCAAGGTCCTGGCAAGGTAGGTTTCATTCTAAGGCCTCTTCTCTTGGCTTGCAGATGGCCACCTTCTTGCCATGCCCTCACATGGTACAGAGAGAGAGAGAGAACTCTGGTCTTTCTTCCTCTTCTTATAAGGACACTAATTTTATCAAATTAGGATTCTACACTTAAGACCTAATTTACCCTTTTTTAAAATAATAGGGTCAAAAATTAAAGCCCATAATAATGACCACTTAGATTAGTATAAGGTTTTACACTTTCAAACTCTTTTGAATATATCTTTTTATTTGATCTTCATGGTTAACCTTGGCATTATATAAGGGCAATATACCAGTTAGGGTTATGTTAGGTAACCTAAAGAATAGCGATGACAAGAATGAAAGGAAAAAGGGAGGAGGTGTTACCACTGGAAGAGATTGAACCACCTGGATGGTCAAGTTAGATCTATGGTCTAATGGCCAGGCAGAAGGAAGCTGGGCTGAAGAAGGAAGTTATTTTAACTTCCTCCTAAGGACACTGTCTCCAACTACAGTCGCACTGGGGTTTAGGGCTTCAACACAAGAAATTTTGGGGGAAGTGGGGCACAGTTCAGTCCATAGCAATGGTAATAGGAATATCACTGAGTGGAGACTCAGCACACTTAGATATTAGCCCTACCTTTTCCATTCATAACTTTTGTAGTTTCTCATCTGAAAAATGGGCATCTAACATCACCTGCAGAAGAGTCTGCTAGTTCTCCCTCAAAATCCATTAATCTTTTCTTCCATTGTAGTAGAAACTTCAGTTTTTTTAAGGACACATGGTCTCTCAGACTAAAACAAAATACATTTGCCAGTCACCTTTGCAGTTAACTGAGACTTTGAGACTACATGCCAGTCAATAGGATGTGAGCAGAAATGTCATAACACTCATGACATTTACATGATCCCTTATGATACTTAGGATGTACCCTTTGTCCTTCCTCCTCTTTATCTCTTCTTCTGTTTTGCAGCCTCCAATTATAAACGTAATGGATAGAGATTTAGTCCTCATCTTGGCCAGGAAGATGAGGGCTCTACCCTGTTGATGTGGAAAGATTGGTCTTGAAGGAGCCTGGAACCTGGAGTATTTCTCAGAGGAGGGTTATGATAACAATCCTGGACTTTATCATGAGAGAGAAATAAATCTCTGTCTTCTTCAAGCTACAATTATTTTGATCCTTGTAAGTGATGATGAACATAACCCTAACTGGTACATTGTTCTTATATAACTCAAAGGTAAACTGTGAAGGTCAAATGAAAAGACATATTCAAAAGACTTTGAAAGTGTAAAATCTTGTACTAATCTAAGTGGTAATTATTACAGGCTTTAAGTTTTGGCCCTATTATTTTAGAATTTCCAAATAGATTCATTTTGTTCTCTATAAAGTCATTTTTTTCATATATGTATTTTCCAGAGGACTTACTAACATATGTGTCACCCAAGTATGTGTTATCCAAGCAGCAGTTGAATATTTTTATCTCTTTCATTCATATTCAGAAGGCAAAACTCTTTAGAATTTTGATGTATTTCCAAATGACCTTACCCTAGAATTGTTTGGTAACTGTGCATGGAGAGTTATGGAAGAATAGAGGGAGGATATAACCACTGGATGTCAGAGCTGTGGTATTAATTAATTATTCATAGTTCCATATTTATTAAGTATATATGTGCCAAGCACTGTGCTAGGAACTCAGGATAGTAAAGTAAATGAAATAGCTAAGGTTTTCATGGAGCTCAGATGCAGGGCATAAGACAGACACTACCCAAGTAATCAAACTAAAGGAGGAAGTACCAGAGGTTTGGGGGCTAAATCAGCATAAAGCAGGGAGCCCTAATCACATTTCATGGGTCAGTGAAATCCTTCCATAGGAAGTGATATTTGAGTTGAGACATTAAGCAAGAGTAAGAGGGAGGCAGTTGAAGAAAGATATTTTAAGACGAATGTTTCAGGCAAGTATTCTAGGTAAGAAAATAGTTGAGGTAGCAGCATCAAGGGGAAGGAAGTTAGGACTCCTTTGAGGAACCGAAAAGTCTTGAGCATGACTGGAGGTAGTGTGAGTAGAATACTAAGTCTAGGTCCAGGGAAATGCGCAGAGGCGAGACCCTGGAGGTTTATTATCTGTGTGACTGTGTTACAGAGTTTGAATTGTGTCCTGGAGACTGTGTGGAGCCACTGAAGGGCTTTAAACCAGGAGGTGATCTGAGCAGATTCTCATTTATGAGAAGTCATTTAGTTAAAAATGGAAAGAATGGATTAGGGAATGAGAAGGAGGGGCAGAAGATGGAAAGCAGAGAGAAGAGTTAGGAGGTCATTGTAATCAGTCTTTTACTGACAAAGATTCATTTTTCATTCATTCAGTTGAGCAAGAGGTGACAGTCTGGAGGAAGTGAGGAGGCAGAGGTAAAAGATAAATGTAGGGATTTGACTTGACAGAACTGGATTGTGTTCATCTCTTCTCATGCTGCTAATAAACATATACTCAAGAGTGGGTAATTTATAAAGGAAAGAGATTTAATGGACTCACACTTCCACATGACTGGGGAGACCTCACAATCATAGTAGAAGGCAAAGGAGAAACAAAGTCAGGTCTTACATGGTGGCAGGCAAGAGATTGTGTGTAGGGGAACACCCCTTTATAAAACCATCAAATCTCATGAAACATATTCACTATCATGAGAACAGCCTGGGAAAGACCCTCTCCCATGATTCAATTACCTCCCACTGAGCCCCTTCCATGACATGTGGGAATTATGGAAGCTACAACTCAACATGAGATTTGGGTGGGGACACAGCCAAACTATATCATTCCACCCCTGGCCCCTCCTAAGTCTCATATTCTCACATTTCAAAACCAATAATGCCTTCCCAACAGTCCCCCAAAGTCTTAACTCTTTCAGCATTAACTCAAAAATCCGCAGTCCCAAGTCTCATCTGAGACAAGGCAAGTCCCTTCTGCCTATGAGCCTGTAAAATCAAAAGCAAGTTAGTTACTTCCTAGATACAATGGGGGTACATGCATTGGATAAATACACTCATTCCAAATGTTGGCCAAAATGAAGAGGCTACAGTCCCCATGCAAGTCTGAAATCCAGTGGGGCAGTCAAATCTTAAAATGATCTCCTTTGACTCCATGTTTCACATACAGATCATGCTGATGCAAGAGGTGAGCTCCTACTACCTTGGGTAGCTCTGCCTGTGTGGCTTTGCAGGGTACAGCATCCCTCCTGGCTGCTTTCATGGGTTGGTTGAGTGTCTGCAGCTTTTCAAGCACATGATGCAAGTTGTGAGTGGATCTACCATTCTGGAGCCTGGAGGATGGTGGTTCTCTTCTCACAGCTTCACTAGGCAGTATCCAGTGGGGACTCTGTGTGGGGGCTTCAACCCCACATTTGCCTTCTGCACTGCCTTAGCAGAGGTTCTCCATGAAGGTCCCACCCCTGCAGCAAACTTCTGCCTGGACATCCAGGCATTCCCATACATCCTCTGAAATATAGGCAGAGGTTCCCAAACCTCAATTCTTGACTTCTGTGCACCTACAGGCTCAACACGATGTGAAAGCTGCCAAGGCTTTGGGCTTGCATCCTCTGAAGCCCTGGGCCAAGCTGTACCTTGGCCCCTTTTAGCCACAGCTGTAGTGGCTGGGAAACAGGACACCAAGTCCCTAGACTGCATACAGCAGGAGGGCCTTGGGCCTGGCCCATGAAACCATTGTTTCTTCCTAGGCCTCAGGGCCTGTGATGGTAGGGGCTGCCATGAAGTTCTCTGACATGCCCTGGGGACATTTTCCCCATTGTCTTGGTGATTAACATTTGGCTTCTTGTTACTTATGCAAATTTCTGCAGCCAGCTTGAATTTCTCCTCAAAAAAAAAAAAAAAAAAAAAGGGTCTTTCTTTTCTATTGCATCACCAGGCTGCAAATTTTCCAAACTTTTATGCTCTGCTTTCCTTGTAAACATAAGTTCCAATTCAAAACCATATCTTTGTGAATACATAAAACTGAATGCTTTTAACAGCACCCAAGTAATATCTTGAATGCTTTGTTGCTTAGATGCTTTGTTTCTTCTGCCAGATACTCTAAATCATCCCTCTCAAGTTCAAATTTCCACAGATCTCTAGGGCAGGGGCAGAATGCTGCCAGTCTTTTTGCCAAAATGTAGCAAGAGTCATCTTTATTCCAGTTTCCAACGAGTTCCCCGTCTCCATCTGAGACCACCTCGGCCTGGACCTTATTATCCGTATCACTATCAGCATTTTGATCAAAGCCATTCAGAAAGTCTCTAGGAAGTTCCAAACTTTACATCTTCCTGTCTTCTGAGCCCTCCAAGTCTCTAAGAAGTTCCAAACTTTCCCACATTTTCCTGTTTTCTTCTGAGCCCTCCAAATGATTCCAACCCTGTCTAAGTTCCAAAATTGCTTCCACATTTTTGGGTATCTTTACAGCAACACCCCACTCTACCAGTACCAAGTTACTGTATTAGTCTGTTTTTGTGCTGCTAATGAAGACATACCAAAGACTGGGCAATTTATGAAAGAAAGAGGTTTAATGGACTGACAGTTCCACGTGGCTGGGGAGACCTCACAATCATGGCAGAAGGCAAAGGAGAAGCAAAGGCACATCTTACATGGTGGCAGGCAAGAGAGCAGCATATGTAGGGGAACTCTTCTTTATAAAACCATCAGATCTTGTGAGAGTTATGCACTACCATGAGAACAGCCTGGGAAAGACCCTCCCCCATGATTCAATTACCTGCCGCTGAGTCCCTCCCATGACACATGGGAATTATGGGAGCTACAATTCAAGATGAGATTTGGATGGGGACACAGCCAAACCATATCATGGATAAATGATGGGATGTCAGCATGAGGATGTGGGGAGAAGCAAGATTCCCCCAGGTTTGTGACTGTGGTAGCCAGTAGAGGAGAAGCAGGTTGGAAGGCTGGAGAGTGGCCAGAGGTAATGCTAGTAATAACAACCAGAGCTGCTGAGGGTTTCATATGTGTCAGATACTGTCTAGATACATAACATGTGCAAGCCCATTTAATAGGCACCAGAACCCTATGAAGGAGATGCCATTATTATTCACATTTTATAGTAGGGGAAACTGAGGCACAGAGTGATTAAAGGCTGTGTTCTAGGTTACATAGCTAAGAGGTGTTTATTAGTCCATTCTCATGCTGTTATGAAGAAATACCTAAGACTTGGTAATTTATAAAGAAAAGAGGTTTAATTGACTCACAGTTCTGCATGGCTGGAGACGCATCAGGAAACTTAAAATCATGGCAGAAGGCACCTCTTCACAGGGTGGCAGGAGAATGAGTGTCAGTAGTGGAAATACCAGATGCTTATAAAACCATCAGATCTCATGAGAACTTACTATTATGAGAACAGCATGGGGAAACTGCCCCCATGTTTCTCTTACCTCAACCTGGTCCGACCCTTGACACAGAGGGATTATTACAATTCAAGATGAGATTTGGCCAAACCATATCAAATAGCAGAACAAGAATCTAATCTAGGCAATTGTTCTAGAAGCCATACTCAATCTTTTCTCTGCAAATGAATTGGTTTTGGAGTCTGGATTTGGACCTGGGATTAAACTCTGGGCTGCCTGTGTGTGAATGATGAAATCACAGAGAGCAGCTTCAGTCATAATCAGAACATTTTAGTTTTTATTCTACTCTTTGGCAGAAAAATAACTGGATGATCCAGGGGAAAAGCATGGAACAAAAATATCAAAGAATCTTTGTTCTAATAGTATCTTACATTTGTTCATAACGTTTTGTACTTTTCAAACTGTTTCCATGAATACTATCTCATTTATTTTGCAGAATGATTAGCAAGGCAATTATTATTATCCCCATTTTACATGGATGAGGAAATTTCAGCTTTGAGGGATTAAGTAAACTCCAAGCTCAAATATCTTATAAAATGGAGTGCCCAAATTTAGATTCAAGTCTTTTGATTTCTTTCTATTCAGGATTATTAGGGAGAAAATTGTGAAGAATGCAATACTTTCTAATCTCAGTTAAAATAGTTAATTTTAGATAGTTTTCTTCTCACTACAATCATCTTCAAGTGGCTGCTGTGCCATGTCTACTTTATTAATTGGAATTCTAGTCAGCCAAAGTAATTGAAAATTTCAATCTATAGAAAGGAAGCTTATGTATTTTAGACATGATCGAATCCAACTTATTAATCATGAAAGCCATCTGGACATTGGCATTCATTATTTTTCTTTGGGTAGATATTTCTAAATTTCTTTGGGTAGATATTTCTAAATTGACTTTAAACAATTGTCTCTCAGTCTGTTTTGTTCTTGAGTCAACATTTAAGAAACACTGTTTGAGAGTGGGCTTTGGCTTTGAATTGTAAAGAGGGAGTAAGAGGGAAGCAAAAAGCTTGACTCATTTTCCCAAGTTATACATGTTGAGGAGAGCAGCACAATCAGCGTACTGCTCATAACATTTGCAGTGAATGCTGAAGGAAAGGACCCATGGTAGTGTGTACTATCCACCAAAATCACTGTCATTTTTCAACTGGCTAGGTGTTGGTCCTTTTGTTCTTGATTTCTGCCAAGCTCCTAGTTTTGTAGCCTGTACACTGTCACTAAACATATATAGAACAATATTAAGGGATCACAACTTGGCATATGTTTTATTGAGAGCCCTAGGAAGTAGGACAGGATTAGGGTGTATCGCAAAATTGAAGATGATAAGGCTGTGAAGTTAATATCATGTTTCTCTGTCAACAAGAAGCTTAACTAAGGCCTTAGAACCATTGACTCAAAGGTTTATGTGCAAATGGCTCTCTGAGAACTGATAAAAAATGTTTTTAATTAATTGATTAAATATTTATCCACCATTTTAGTGGAATACGAGACAGACGTAATGCTTATCCATATAGAGTTTACAACTTAATGGGAAAGACACACAATTAAACAAGGAAACATCTGCTTGGCTGCCAAACCACTGGTTATCCAATGCTCTCATTATCCTATCTAGTGACTGGACTATGCTCACTACATAATGTGGTGGTATAAAGCCTAAAATTGAGGCCTAGCATTATAGATGCCTTGACATTTGGGGGAAACTGGGAGGGCCTCAAGTGGCCAAACTGCAGTTCCACTACTTCCTCTGCTCCCACGGATGAGGCCCCCTAGTCAAACAACCCTTCTTGATCATGGGGACTATGCACAGTGCCTATTAGTCCCTGAGTTGTGGACTTCAGTTTCCTGCCAGCCTGCAAATTTATTCAGACAAGCAGTTACTTACACCCTCTGCTGGAAGTTAGGGGCCACCTCCCTTTGCCTCCCACAGCCCCCGACTGTTCACTCAGTTCCAGAGTGCAATCCCTGCGTGGCCCTGCATGGTGTGGCATCCTTTTCTCCCAGATTGTGAGTACATGTAGCTAATACACTGCTCTAAATCTCATCTGTCCGGTGCTGGATGTTGTGTGTTTGGTCATAATCCTAGGGTAGGAATCCCTTCCTCAACAATGGGCTGAACAAGAGGTGATCAAAACAAAGGTACTTTAGATATTGGGTTAAAATTCAGTTTTAAAAATAATATTCACTTATTGCAGGGAATTGAGAAGTGAATGGGAGTTCAGAAATAATTGACATAAATGTAGACTACTCTTGCAAGTGGTTGAACTCCAAACAAACATACAAAGGGAAACACTTAATACTGCTGTCCCCCTTCCCTCCAAACCTTATTATCATGAACTCAGAAATGGTTAAACAACATTGACACTTATTTGTCCATTAGTTGTATTAATCTGAGATATAAATCAATAGAATTTAGAGACTTTTTAAAGGGACAGAGATTGAAATTTCATATTGTTCAGTTCAAATGGTTGGCTTACTTGGAAGGTTCAATTTTTCATCTGTCAGTTTTCAATCCTAAGTTTGATTTAACAAGTCTTGCAGAAAATTATTCATCTTTGTGTCAGAATCTGCTGGGAATGGTTGACACACACTTATAATGCATGTCAGGATAAAAATGAGGTGGCTTATGCCTCTAGCAATATTACCACTTGCTTTCCTGAAGCAACACTTCCCTGACTAAGGACAGACTCATCACTTATCTTAATTAACTTATAGTTTCATTTCAGTTAAAAGCAAACACATCTCAGTCTGGCAACCCTGAAGATGGATGCTCTTCAAGTCAGATGCGTGCTGTGTTTGTTTGGCTGCATGCCATGGCATCCATGATGATGCTGGTTTATAATTATCAGGACAATTTTTTACTTAACTGGACAAACACTGATTGGAATAAAAATGCATAACGGTTTAAAAAAGTAATCAAAACAGCCATATTGTGCCACACAGTCATTAGAGTTGGAAATGGCAAATCAAAATTGTACCCCCATTGTCAGCCTCATATAGTCAGTGGTGACGAAGGGTCTTATTGAGAGGCAGTGGGACGACACCTTGATCTCCAGGATGCTTCACTCTTTGACTGTGAAATTCTATTTTGAGTTGTTTCTACCCTATCCTGGCATCTTTAACTTTAGCGGTATTAGAATGGTATTTTATTAAGGGAATAGATGGGGAGCAGGGAGATAAGAAAGGAGGATCCTAAGGGAAAAACAAGATGAAGCTGGGAGGAGGGAGGCTCTAAAGTCAATTTGTACTCACTTTAACAGTCTGTCTAGAGACCTGCAGATAAGAGAATGGAAAGAAAGGGCAGACAAAAAGACACGGTGAAATTTGATAGGATAGAATACTTACAGCCACCACTTACTGAAAGTCTGTGCAGGGACAGGCAGTGTACTAGATATTTACACAGACAGTACTAACTCAATAGGGTTTTAAGGCTTGGCAGCACCTTGGCATCACCTGGGAAGTTAAGAAAACAAAACAAAATTGACACTCAGGTTCCCTCCCAGAGATTCTGATTTAATTGGCCTAGGGTTAGGCTTCAGCATCAGGAGTCGGAAAAGCTTCCCAGGTGATGCTAATGTTCAGCAAAGTGCAAGAACCACTCAAGTTAATTCTCCAAACAACCTCAGAAAATATGTATTATAATCCAAATTTTAATAGTGTCATAAATAAATAAGATTCAGAAGGCAAATTATTAAAAACCAGGCGGCCAAAAAGTGTCAAGGCCAGGACTGGAAACCTCCTCTGCCCGACTCTGGCCTGTGCTTTTCCTGAGCTAATCTACTGCTCTGATTATATTGGAGGGCAGGGCAGGGAGAGGAAGGAGACTGATTTGGGTAAATGAGAGCTGACAATACAGCTTTGCTACTCATTATTCATTTTTTATATTAGGAGCAGATTGTACATGTAGAAACTGGGACTTCAGCAGCTTAAAAAATGCTACCATCATTTAACAGCCCCATGTTCCTAAGTTAAACTGATTTTTCTATATTTAGAGATATCAGAGCTGAGTTTGGTTCTCTGAGCTCCTTGACTGCAAGAAAAGAAAGGTTATATCGGAATTATGCTTCAAAGATTGAAATCGGTTCTCTTCTGTTTTATGAATGAATTGCATTGAATATATTTGGCATTTTATAATTTGTCTTACCACTCCCATTATCTTTTTTCTAGTTCACTTTTCAAGTGACAGAGTGATTTATTGACTGTCTTTTAAAAGTTCCATTTCACTGAGCAAATGGTGAATACAAAAATCTGCCACTTGACCTAACACTGACTCAGATATCCAAAAGCTTCATTTGATTAAAACGAACTCACGGAAATGGAGGCCAATAAATGTTAGAATGTAAGGAAATTGAGAAAATTCCAAGATTTGTTCTTTCAAAAATCAGCAGGAGGCAATCTAAATTACATTTTCTTTTAGGATGACCAGAGGCTGGGTTTGCTTATGCTTTGTAAATTACATGTTTTATGTCACATTCTGTCTCTCTCCATTGACTTCACTTCAGGAACCAAAACATATTACCACAGTTCAAGAAACACTCTCAATAAACATAGCTCCTCTATCCCTCCTCCCGAAATCCAGAGCTGGTTACTTGCAGAAGGACTTGAATGTGTAGCTCTAAGCCAAAATTAAACTTCTATATTCTTTTAGGAGTTATTTCATTATGAAAGGTCTGATAATGACTTATAAAAAGCCAGACTGGAAATAACCCAAATGATCCTCAGTAGAAGACTATTCTACAACTATAAAATACCCTTCCTATAGACTGCTATGAAGCATGCATTATGTTATGTTTTAGGTGTGATAATGATGTTGTGATTTTGTAAGTCAATAGAAAATTTGTGTTACAAACTCCATAAGTGGAGAATGTTCTAGTTTCCATTGGTCTTGGGGGAATATTACCTATAACCTTTATTGCTTAAAGTAGCCAAGGCACTGTTTAACTGACATGACTCAGTTAAGACTGGCGAGATTTTAGCAAAACAACGTATTTTCATTTTAATACTGTAAATAACATTGGAAAGGAGACTTGCAAATGTCTGCAAGCATCTAGAAAGGACTTTTTCCAGGACAAATTTGAAAGACAGTACCAGTTTGCCTTTGGAAACTTCCTTTGATTCCTATACTATTCGTTTTCTTATTCTGCTTCTTTCAATGTAGGGAGCAGTGTGAATTTTGGGGGCACTTACCTGGGTCTACCTCTTTTGTCAATGCTATGCCACAGGTCCAAGCCACTCAGGACTTCTGTGCTCCTTTGCTACATTCCTTCCTCTTTACTTCTGCTTACCTTTACCTTAAATATATCTATATTTAATTGGGAGAGTAAGATGTGAAACAAATGCAATTTGGGGGAGCAGAATTTGAGTCTTAAACTAGGTGACACTGCAAAGGAGCTGAAACGGTCTTAGGCGGTAATACCTCTGGCTTGCTGCAGACACAAAATATAAATGCTCCCTGAGTGAAAATATCCTCAGTTATAGCCTCCAGTATTTCTACAGATTAAGATCAATGACATATGAGCTTATATTAATCACATTATTAGATACAGATTATAAAATGTTTGTAAAATATTTAACAAAATAGAGTAAAATTTTAAAAAATCAATGAGGTTATTAAAAAAATGACCAGTAATATATAAATATAATATAACATGATAGTTGGGTTGATCTTACAAATGCAATGTTAAATGGCACAGACATACTCTGGAAGATCGTTTGGCTGTTTCTTATAAAAGTAAGCATGCACTTACAATGCAAACTAACAATTATACCCTTGGGCATTTACCCTAGAGAAATGAAAATTTCTATTTACACAAAAACATGTGCATGGATGTCCATAGCAGTTTTATTCATCATAGCTCCAACTGGAAACAACTAAAATGCCCTTCAATGAGTGAATGGGTAAACATATGTACTTCCATATCATGGATCACTATTCAGCAAGAAAAAGAAACTATTGATACATGCAACAACTTGGATGGATCTCCAGGGAATTATGCTGAGTCAAAAACCTAATCCCTAAAGGTTGCATAAGGTATGATTGCATTCAGTTGACATGAGCACATTATAGAGATGGAGAACAGATAGTGGTTGCCAGGGCATAGGCAAGGGGTGGGGGATGGGGAGGAAGCAAGGCTGATGTGGATACAAAAGGGCAGCCTAAGGGATTCTTATGGTGATGGAATTGTTTTGTATCTCAGATGTGGTGGTCACACGAAGCCACACGTAAAATTACATAGATCTAAATACACACAAACACACGCATGTGTACAAGTGTGTGTAAAATTGGTGAAATCTGAATACGATAGGGGAATACTATCAAGGTCAATTTCCTGGTTGTCATATTGCACAATGATTCTGTAAGATGTTACCCTTGGGGAAACTGAATGAAGCATATGTAAATTTCTTTGTATTATTTCTTAAAATGGCATGTAAATCTATAATTATTTTAAAATGAAAAGATTAATTAATATTACAAAAAGATACCTTTTTAAAGGAATAAAAATGTAAGGTATGTTGACGTAAATCTAACAAAATATGTGCATGAGCTGTATGGACAAAATTATTACGTTTTTCTGTTGGATTTTAAAATTAAATTTATTTTTAATTGTTGTGGGTACGTATTAGGTGAGTATATTTATAAAGTACATGAGATATTTTGATACAGGTGTACAATGTGTAATAAACACATCCAGGTAATGGGGTTATCCACCTCAAGCATTGATCATTCCTTTTTGTTACGAACATTCTAATTGTACTCTCTGGTATTCTAAAAAGTACAAAAATTACTGTTGACTGTAGTCACCCTGTTGTGCTAGCAAATACTAGATCTTATTCATTGTATCTAACTATATTTTTATACCCATTAACCATCCCCATTTCCCGCTCCTTCCTCACTACCGTTCTCAGCCTCTGGTAACCATCATTGTACTTTCTACCTCCCTGGGTTCACTTGTTTTAATTTTCAGCTCCCACAAATAGGTAAGAACATGTGATGTTTGTCTTTCTGTGCCTGGTTTATTTAACTTAACATGACGACCTTCAGTTTCATCCACTATGTTGCAAGTGATAGCATCTCATTCTTTTTTATGGCTTAATAGTACTCCGTTATGTGTAAGTACCGTATTTTCTTTATTCATCTGTTGATGAATACTAAGTTGATTTCAAATCTTGGCTATTGTGAATAGTGCTGCAATAAACATGAGAGTGCAGATATCTCTTTGATATACTGATTTCCTTTCTTTGGGGTATATACCTAGCAGTGGGTTATATGGTAGTTCTAGTTTTAGTTTTTTGAGGAATCTCCATACTGTTCTCCATAGTGGTTGTACTAATTACATTCCCACCAACAGTGTACAAGTGTTTCTCTTTCTCAACATTCTCACCGGTATTCATTATTGCCTGACTTTTGGATATAAGCCATTTTAACTGGGGTGAGATGATATCTCATTGCAGTTTTGATTTGCATCTCTCTGGTGATCAGTGATGTTGAGCACCTTTTCATATGCCTGTTTGACAATTGTATGTCTTCTTTTGAGAAGTGTCTATTCAGATCTTTTGCCCATTGCTTAATAGGATTATTAGATTTTTTCCTGTTGCGTTGTTTGAGCTCCTTATATATTTTGGTTAATCCCTTGTCAGATGGAAAGTTTGCAAATAATTTTCTCCCATTCTGTGGGTTATCTTTTCATTTTGTTGATGAAATATTTCCTTTGCTGTGCAACAGCTTTTTAACTTGATGTGATCCTACTTACCTATTTTTGTTTTGATTGTCTGTGCCTTTGGAGTATTACTCAAGAAATTGTCACCCAGACCAATGTCCTGGAGAGTTTCCCCAATGTTTGCTTGTAGTAGTTTCATAGTTTGAGGTCTTAGATTTAAGTCTTCATTCCATTTTGATTTTATTTTTGTATATGGTGAGATATAGGGGTCTAACTTCACTTCTCTGCCTATGGATATCCAGTTTTCCCAGCACCATTTATTGAAGAAACTGTCCTTTCCCCAATGTGTGTTCTTGTCACCTTTGTTGAAAATTAGTTCAATGTAGATGTATGTATTTATTTCTGGGTTCTCTATTCTGTTCTATTGGTCTATGTGTCTGTTTTTATGTCAGTACCATGTTGTTTTAGTTACTGTAGCTTTGTAGTATAATTTGAAGTCAGGTCATGTGATTCCTCCAGTCTTGTTCTTTTTGCTCAGGATGGCTTTAGTTATTCTTGGTCTTTTGTGATCCCATGTACATTTTAGGATTACTTTTTCTATTTCTATGAAGAATGTCATTGGTATTTTGGTAGAACTGCATTGATTCTGTAGATTTCTTTGGTTAGTGTGGACATTTTAACAATATTGATCCTTTCAACCCATGAAAGTAGAATATCCTTTTGTGTGTGTGTCCTCTTCAATTACTTTCCTCAATGTTTGATAGTTTTTATTGCAGAGATCTTTTACTTCTTTGGTTAAGTTTATTCCTAGATATTTTATTTGTAGCTATTGTAAGTTGGATTACTTTTTTGCTTTTTTTTCAGATTGTCTGCTGTTGCCATATAGAAATTCTACTGATTTTTGTGTATCGATTTTGTATTCTGCAACTTTACTGAATTTGTTTATCAGTTTGAATAGATTTTGGTGGAATCTTTAGGTTTTTCCAAGTATAAGATTATATCATCAGCAAACAAGTATAATTTGATGTTATCCTTTCCAATTTGGATCCCTTTTATTTCTTTCTCTTGTGTGATTGCTCTAGCTAGAACTTCCAGTACTATGTTGAATAACAGTGATGAAAATAGGCATCCTTGTCATGTTCCAGATCCTAGAGGAATGGCTTTCAGTTTTCCCCCCACTCAATATGATACTAGCTGTGGGTCTGTCATATATGGCTTTTATTGTGTTGAGATATATTCCTTCTATACCCAGGTTTTGAGGCCTAGACTGCCTTTCAGGTTTATTTGGGATGCCAGAGTGCTTTATCCCACAGTGGTGGGGCTAGCTGGAACTCAGACTCTGACTGCTGGGATGGACTATTCCCGTCTGGTTAGGGCTGGACTAAATGCTCCCTTTGTGGGTGCTGGCCAAATTCTGCCCTGTGTATGCTTTCTATTGTAACATGGCAGCACTGGGTTCCAATGTAAAGTTCCGCAATCACTTTGCTCTTTCTCCCCCAAGCACACAGATTCTCTCTGCCCCTCATGGCTGCTGCTGGGGAATGAGGGAAGAATGGTGTTGTCAGTCCAAGACTGTTATACCTACCCTTTTTAGTGTTTCTTTCCTTGATACAATGTTAAAACTAGGTACTGTGATCACTCACCTGATTTTTGGTTCCTATGAACGTGCTTTCTTGTGTGAATAGTTGTTCAATTTGGTGTTCCTGTAGGGGTGATGATCTCTGGAGAGTTCTGTTTGATCATCATTCTCCACCTCCCTCAAAATTATTTGCTGTATTAGGAGACACTATGAAAGATATAAATAAATGGAGAGATAAACACATTAATCTATTAGAAAGTTTACTATCATATCAAATCACATTAATAGACATCATACATAAATGGAAATACAAATGTTCAACACAGTTATACAAAGATGCTTAATCTTATTAGAATTAGGAAATGACAGTTAAGACAACAATGAGATACCATTTTATGTTCACTGAACTGGAAAAAGACAAGAAGTCTGTTAAAGTTAAGTGTTAGCAAGGAGGTAGAGTCATGGGAGGTTTTTGCATAGATTTTGTACTGGTATAAAAAATGTACCTTGCTACAATGCTTTTTGTTTGTTTGAGATAGAGTCTCACTCTATTGCCTAGCCTTGAGTGCAGTGGCATGATCTCAGTTCACTGCAGCCTCAACCTCCCAAGCTCAAGTGATCCTCCCACCTCAGCCTCCCAAGTAGCTGGGACCACAGGCATGCACCATGATGCCTGGCTAATTTTGTTTAATTTTTATAGATATGAGGTCTCACTATGTTACCTAGGCTGGTCTTGAACTCCAGGGTTCAAGCAATCCTCCCATCTCGGTCTCCGGAAGTGCTGGGGTTACAAGTGTGAGCCACCACAGCCAGCCTACAGCAATACCTTGGAATGCAATTAGGTACTAGCTGGTAAAGTTAAATAGTCACATAACCTCTGATATGGTTTGGATTTTGTCCCAACCAAATCTCATATCAAATTGGAGGAGGACCCTGGTGGGAGGTGATTGGATCATGGGGACAAATGTCCCCCTTGTTCTCGTGATAGTGAAAAAGCGTGTGACACTTCCCCCTTCACACTCTTTCTCCTGCCACTATGTAAAGAAAGTCCTTGCTTCCCTTTCACCTTCTGCCTTGATTGTAAGTTTCCTGAGGCCTCCCAGTCATTCTTCTTGTTAAGCCTGCAGAACTGTGAGTCAATTAGACCTCTTTTCTTCATAAATTACCCAGTCTTAGGTAGTTCTTTCTAGCAGTGTGAGAATGGACTAATACAGAATATTGGTACTGGGAGTGGGGCATTGCTATAAAGATACCTGAAAATGTGGAAGTGATTTTGGAACTGGGTAATGGGCAGAGGTTGGAACAGTTTGGAGGGCTCAGAAGAAGACAGGAATATGTGGAAAAGTTTGGAACTTCCTAGAGACTTGTTGAATGGTTGTGACCAAAATGCTGATAGTGATATAGACAGTGAAGTCCAAGCTGAGGAGGTCTCAGATGGAGATGAGGAACTTACTGGGAACTGGAGCAAAGGTCACTCTTGTTATGCTTTAGCAAAGAGACTGGCTGCATTGTACCCCTGCTCTAGAGATCTGTGGAACTTTGAACTTAAGAGAGATGATTTAGGGTATCTGGTGGAAGAAATTTCTAAGCAGCGAAGCATTGAAGATGTAGCCTGGCTGCTAGTAAAAGCCTATGCTCATTTGGATAAGTAAAGAGAACTTACATTTAAAAGAGAAATAGAGTGTAAAAGTTTGAAAAATTTGCAGCCTGACCATGTGGTAGAAAAGAAAAACCCTTTTTCTGGGGAGAAATTCAAGCCTGCTGGAGGAATTTGCATGAGTAAAGGAGAACCAAATGTTAATAGCCAAGACAATGGGGCAAATGTATCCAGGGCATTTCAGAGAACCCCACAGAAGCCCCTCCCATTACAAACCTGGAGGCCTAGGTGAGAAAAATTGTTTAATGGGCCAGGCCAGGGCCCAGCTGCTCTGTGCAGCCTTAGGACATGGTGCCCTGCATCCCAGCCACTCCAGCTCTAGCTGTGGCTTAAAGGGGCCAAAGTATAACTTGGGCTGTGGCTTCAGAGGGTGCAAGCCCCAAGCCTTGGTGGCTTCCACATTGTGTTGGGACTGTCAGTGCGCAGCAGCAAGAATTGAGGTTTGGGAGCCCCTTCCTAGATTTCAGAGGATATATGGAAAGGCCTGGATGGCCAGCCAGAAGTCTGCTACAGGGACAAAGCCCTCATGGAGAACCTCTACTAGGGCAGCGCAGAGGGGACATGTGGGGTTGGAGCCACCACACGGAGTCCCCACTGGGGTACTGCCTAGCGGAGCTGTGAGAAGAGTGCCATCATTCTCCAGGCCCCAGAATGGTAGATCCACCAACCACTCTCACTGCACACCTGGAAAAGCTTCAGACACTCAAAGCCAGCCCATGAAAGCAGCTACGGGGGCTTCACCCTGAAAAGTCACAGTGGGAGAGCTGCCCAAGGCCTTGGGAGCCCATCTCTTACATCAGCATGCCCTGGATGTGAGACATGGAATCAAAGGAGATTGTTTTGGAGCTTTAGGATTTAATGACTACTCTGCTGGGTTTCAGATTTGCATGGGGCCTATAGCTCCTTTGTTTTGGTCATTTTCTCCCATTTGGAACAGGAGCATTTACCCCATGCCTTTACCCCTATTGTGTATTGAAGTAACTAGCTTTTTAAAAATTTTACAGGCTCATAGGTGGAAGGGACTTACCTTTTCTCAGATGAGATTTTGGACTTGGACTTTTGAGTTAGTGCTGACATGGGTTAAGAAGGTGTTGAGAAGGGTTAATTTTTTCAAAGTGAGAAGGATGTGAGATTTGGAAGGGGCCAGGGATGGAATGATATGGTTTGGGTTTGTGTCCCCACCCTAATCTCATGTTGAATTGGAGGAGGAACCCGGTGGGAGGTGATTGGATCATGGGGGCGGATGTCCCCTTTGCTGTTCTCATGACAGTGAATGAGTACTCACAAGATCCTACGGTTTAAAAGTTTGTGGCACTTCTCCCTTCACTCTCTCTCTACCTCTCTATCCTGCTGCCATGTGAAGAAGTTTCTTGCTTCCCTTTTGCCTCCCGCCATGATTATAAGTTTCCTGAAGTCTCCTAGTAATGCTTCCTGTTAAGCCTGTGTAACTGTGAGTTGATTAAACCTTTTTTTTTCATAAGTTACCCAGTCTCAGGTAGCTCTTCATAGCAGTGTGAGAATAAACTGGTACAACCTCTTTGACAGAAATTCCATCCTTAGAGTACATACTAGAGAAACTCTTGCTCATGTGTCAGATGTGCATATGAATTCTCTTTACAACATTGTTTGCAGTATCAAAAAACAAAGTAAACCTAAATGCTTAGTGATTAGAAAAAAGATAAACTGTTTTACATTTTATACAGTGAGATACTACATGGCAAACAAATGAAATATAACTACATGTAATAACTTCAATGAATCTTAGAGAAATCATAGAGTGAAGAAAAGGTAAGCGATACTAGAGAATCTTTACTATGCCATCATTTTCATAAATCTTCAAGACAAGCAAAATTAAACATTATATTATATTTATTATGTGTTTGTCTTCATCCTTCCAGGCTGCTATAACAAACTTCCATAAACTGGGTGGCTAACAAACAAATAAAATTATTTCTCACAATTCTGGAGGCAGGGAAATCCAAGATCCAAGTTGTGGACTTGATCACTGTCTGGTGAAGGTCCACTCCCTGGCTCATAGATGGCTGTCTTTTTGCTGCGACCTCACGTGGCAAAAGGGACAAGGGAGCTTTCAGGTATCTCTTTTATCAGGGCCCTCGTCCCATTCATGAAGGTCCTTCCCTCATGACTGAATCACCTCCCAAAGGCCCCACCTGCGAAAACCATCACATTGGGGATTATGTTTCAACATATGAATTTTGGAGGAAACAAAAATTTAGTCTATAACAATATCATTACAGTGTATTTTAAAACAGTAATAATAAACAATTAAGAGTAATGATTACCTCTGAGTGGGTGTAGGAACAGGGAGATGCCAGGTGATAATATAAGGAAAGACCATGTATAAAGATGCAAGCTCTCGGCAATGTTCTAGATCTTCAGTTATAAGTTTATAGTGTTATTTCATCAGTTACATATCTGTTACATATATTTTTCATGTATCACATATTAAATAATACATTTTAAATAGAAAAAAGAAACATCCCATATAGAAAATTTCAAAGACAAGTTCAAATATCAGTACAAATTTAAGTTCCTACCTCAGCATAATATCTATTGATTGAGAAATTACATAATAAAAATCCATTGTGATTTTCATACGCTTTTTGAAAGAATTAATATATCATCAATCATAACCATATCTATATATATTTTGAAAAAAACTATGACATACAGTTAGCTCCTCATACAGTTCTTTGGGGGTTAAAAGAGATAATAGCTGTGGAATGCTTAGGAATGGTGGCCGACACATATTAAATGCTCATTAAGTGTCAGTTGCCCGTGTTGTTATTTATTCAGTTTAAAGACAAAGTTTGGGATACCTATGGGTTCAGCATTTCTGTAAAATCATTCCAAAGTTTTAGCTCATGTGTAGGGAACCAATGAGTTAAACTCATCTGTGGTAAGCAGAATAATGATCCCAAAAGATGTCCCAGTCTTTAATCCCGGCACCTATAACTATGCTGGGTTATATGGAAAAAAGGAGTGTTTGATTTTTTAAAACTGCTGTTCTTGTTTCCCCCATTTTGAGGTATGTGGCCTCATAGTCATTTCGAAAATCTGTGGGGGCCCAGGGGAGGAATTAGTTTCAATCTGGTGTTCACTTCAGATGCTCACATTTTTCTCAGGGCTGAGTCCGATTGCTGACCCAGTGAGTAAAAGAAACTGCCTAGGAGATATGTTGTAAAAGGCCATCTGCCCAGGTGCATCTTTTTTTTAAATTTCTATTTCTGTCTTCTAAAATATAGGGTTGTCCAGATATAGGCATAAGGGCTTTTAGGGCCATTCCCAGGCAAAATAATGAAGCAGAGTCTCACAGCTGTTCAATCTGTGCTTACCCATGCAGCCTCCCTCCCTGCCCGGACAGCTTAATTTTGGCATTCTTGTCCCAGCTCCCTCCCAATGCTGCTGCTGCCTGTACTGCACCTTCCTCCCTCCCCCTGCCCAACTCAGACGTGCCCATCCTTCTAAGCAGCCAGGCCCACAGGCTTCCCATTGATTGTCTACAGTTTGGAACTTTCTATTTTTTTCCCCTTAATCAAGAGTTATGTATGAATATAAATTGAATTTAATATAACCTGAGTGAATAAAATCTGGATTTAAGTCTAGAAATGTCTCTAGTGTGGAGCTGAGCTGCTTTCTACCTGCTGGAGGAGCCTGCAGAAGAAAGATAGAGGGACTTTGGGGGTGGGTTGAGAGCCGTGGTATTGAGCGTTAACAGCTGCTAGGAGCAGTACTGGTTACTCCTGTCATTTCTTAAGTAGTCAGGCAAGATTTGCTTGACCTGATGGTTAACATTTTCACAAGGGGTAGAACAGTGTTTGGGCAGAAGGAAGTCTTGCACTGTGGCTGAGGGTAAAATTAGGGGTGGGACAGAGAGAAAGTTGGTCATGAGAGGTAAATGGACTCTTCTTCTCTGTGATGTGTTTTCCAAATTTTCTACAATGGGAATGCATTACTTTTATTTAAAAAAAAAGTAAAAATATTCAGTGGCTGTGTATATATGTCCCAACAATGAGTTGAAGAGTGAGAGTTTCAGGCCATATGGAGTCCCATAGGGAAGCCACTGTGGGAGGGCATCTGGTATCTTTCTTCTTTTTCTAAAGTACACCAAATATAAAGTGCTTTTCTCTTGAAAAATCAAATTAAACTTGTTCTATTTGCAATAAAGTTGCCCACTGATGTCCATTTGGAAAGCACACTTGACAATTAAAAAGTAAATGTAATATGGATTTAGTGGTAACTAATGAGAAATCATGTTATCTACTTGGATATTAGTGATGTCCCAATAACATGGCTAAAAGCTACCAAATTTTCCTTTAAAATGTTATATTTATTTCTTTAAAAAGTATGCAATAAATCATTTTTTTATTTTCATAGGTTATTGGGGAACAGGTGTTGTTTGGTTACGTGAGTAAGTTCTTTAGTGGTGATTTGTGAGATTTTGGTGCACCCATCACCCAAGCAGTATACGCTGCACCAAATTTATAATCTTTTATCCCTCACCCTTTTCCCCCTGAGTCCCCAGAGTCCATTGTGTCATTTTTATGTCTTTGCATCCCATAGCTTAGCTCCTGCTTATGAGTGAGAACAGACGATGTTTGGGTTTCCATTCCTGAGTTAAGGAAGTTAATTTCATAGCACTTTTACTTTATAGTCTTTTTCTTTGGTTGGTCAAAATTTAATTGTGTCATTCGGTTGAAGCATTAATATTGCATAAGAAGGCAAGACATTTTGCAAACCTAAAAATAGTTTAAATGTAATTCTTGAATTGTCAAGAGAGTTACTATTAATTATTTAGAGGCTTTTTGAATTTTTGTATTGAAATCTTAGTCATTGTTTAAAATGGATCACTTACATAATTCTCTCAGTTATTCATTTATTCATCAAATATATTTTGGTTCTCAGCTATATGCAACATATTCCTTGAGATTTAAAAATGGGTGCTTCTCTTCAGAGAGCTTACCATCTAGTAGAGGGGATAGGATGCACACAAGGAATACTGTAAGAATTGGAAAGTGGTAGGTCCTGCAGGAATTAAGATAGGTTAAGGTGGTTGCAGTATGTGGGCAGGATAGGGACAGACATAGTAAGATCATTCTTAGCAAGAGGAAGAGCACAGCAAAGGAAGGAAGGAAAGAAACCCAAGATGTGATCTGGGAACAGCAAGTAGCGGCTACATATCTATAGAAAAAATGCTACTGGCCTCTAGCCACTATGTTTATATAAAGTTAATGGTAGATTTGTGGGTTTTATGGTTCCTGTTTTGTAATAACCTCTAACCCACTAAGTATGACAAGTAGATTTTCATTTGACCCAGTAGACATATACTACTCAGCCTGGAATCTCACGTCACTGAGGAGTGAGTGTCATTGTTTCATTCCCAATGCTGTCTCACTTTGTCTCATGGTCGTTGATGAAGCAAAATCCTCTTTTTTGATTTTTATACCTGTGATGGACAGTTTTGCCTGTCAACATTGCCAGGCTATAGATCTGAGCCATTCAATCAAATATAAATCTAAGTGTTGCTGTGAAGGCATTTCATAGATGTAACTAAAGTTTATTACCAGTTGACTCTAAGTAAAGAGGCATTATCCCAGATAATCTGGGTGGGCCTGACTCAATCAGTTGAAAAGCCTTAAAAGGAGAGCTGAGGCTTCCCTGAGAAAAAAGGAATTGTACCTGTGGACTGGAGCTCCAGCCACTGCCTTCCCTGCCAGCCTTCCCTATTGATTTTGGGCTTGCCTAGCCAGCTCCTGCAAGTGTGTAAGCCAGTTCCTTTCAATAAATGTCAATATGTATCTCCTAATGGATGTACTTCTACGGTTGAACCATGAGACAACACAAAGCTTTTTCTACTCCTTTTTGAAATTATGCTCCTTGGTTCCCTTTGCTGAATGTTTCCCTTTCCCAGTGGTCTAATATGTGTGAAATCCTCCAACTTTTCTCTTCCCAAGCTTTACTTATTATTTTCCATTGCTAGCTCATAATTCTCTTGCTTATTACATGTTTATTTTACTCCATTTCTTTAATCTTTACTCCTGTATTAGCCCGTTTTCACACTGCTATGAAGATACTACCTGAGACTGGGTAATTTATAAAGAAAGGAGGTTTAATTAACGTCCACAGTTCTGCATGGCTGGGGAGGCTTCAGGAATCATGAAGGAAGGCAAAGAGGAAGCTAGGCATGTCTTACATCAAGGCAGGAGAGAGAGAGAGAGCACAGGAAAAACTGCCACTTTTTAAACCATCAGATCTTGTGAGAACTCCCTTGCTATCACGAGAAGAGCATGGGGGAAACCACCCCCATGATCCAATCACCTCCCACCAGTCCCTCCCTCGATACGTGGGGATTACAGTTAGAAATGAGATTTGGGTGGGGACACAGAGCCAAACCATATCAATGCCCTAGCAATCCTTGGCTCTAGTATGTTCTTTCTGTCTTTGTTTTGGTCTCTCTCTCTCATATATATCAATATCTGTTTACCTTCAGAAAGTCAGTTCCACAGGACAGGGAGTCTTTGATTGGTTCATTGATGTTTGCCAAGCACTTTAGAACTGTGCTTCACACATAAGAGATGTTTTTTGTTTATGAAAGTATAGATTTTATTAAATTAAATATTCATTAAAAGAAATATTTTATTTATTTGTAAATGTCTTTACACCTGAACATCGTTCATTGAATGATAATGGCATTGCATGAAACATTTCTCTCTGCCTCACTGTGGGGTTTGTTGGTGCAAGGCAGTTATTTTGGAGGTTTCTGCTTTGAAGATTCAAACTCTCTATCAGGTGTGTAATCTCAATATCTAGAAAAAAGACAAAGTATAAGGCAGATAGTTACCCACTGTAGATCTGAGCTCTTCCTTCCAATTCAACATTACCGATAACAGAGGTAGCTTAACCCCTATCCATCTGTTGTCTGCATTTCTCTCTCAATCAGTTCTAAACTCAGAGACTGTTGAAGAGGTATGCTTAATTCCACCCGCCAAATTCTACAACATGTACGTGGAACAAATCTATTTTTAGTCTTCTCTGGGAAAACATGCTTTTTCTCTTTTTGGAGGATCCAATTCCGTTTCCTACTTAAATTTTTTTTGTTATAGTAGAACCGCCAATCACACAGTAGTCTGTCTTTCCTCAAACGTGTGTGTGATTGCAAGTGACAATTCTTCCCAGACAATTTTTTTTTTGAATTGGGATTAAGAAAAATGAGGCTGCTCTTCTCTGGTATCATTCTGATATTTTATATTTTACCTTTTTTTCATAAAATTAAAGATAATAATATGGCCATCTTTCTGCAAAAATTAGTTATGAATTTTGGAAAGTCCCCTGAAGGAAACTGTAGAGGGAATTGACCAAGCACACCCTTGGCACTGTATTGGCACCAATTGAAATGAGACATAATTGGTTGAGGAAGGCCCCAATGCATACTTTTATAGGGTTTTCTTCACTAATGCTAAAGACATAAGGGCAGGGAATGAAGTTGTGGGGTGAAATAGGATGGAGGCTACTAGCTAAATTCAACTTTCGAGTGGTTCAGGTCGTAGGTGGTAAGATGTCATGCAGCCTGGATTATTGAAAAAGAATTTGCATAGTAAAATTAATTGAATGACCAGTCACTATTTCCTGGGCTCCAAAATGCCTATATCTTTGTCTGCTTTCTCAGGTAAACAATCTGCGGTTACTGTCCTTGGAAGCCTCCCTAGAATTCTCAACCTAGTTCTCGCATTGGGCATCCTCTTATGGCCTCTCCTCCTGGTTCATAAACTGAATCTGGCACCTACTCAATGTTTCCTTAATATAAACTCTTACAAGCCACAAACTCTGCTGGGTACATTAATATCC
>NW_022097508.1:0-31554 GCF_006542625.1 Nomascus leucogenys
TACAACAATACGAATGTACCTAATGCACCTGAACCGTACACTTAATATTAAGATGGTAAATTTTATATTATGAATATTTTACAATTAAAAAAATCCCCCAATCTATAACATACATTGGGAAAAGTGCATTTTACCTGCATATTCAGTTTAACAAATAATTACCAAGCAAATGTATGTATAATCACCACCTAGCCCCAAAATGAAATATTATCAGAGTAACCTGTGTCCCTCCCCATCACAACCCTCTTCCTTCCTGAGTAACCACTATCATGGCTCTAACATTTGCTTTTGAAAATCATACTGTGATGCAGTAATGCAGGATAAGTTAAATCTACACTACAAAACGCTACAAAATATTTCTTTTAATTTCAATTTTTCCATAAGTGCCAAAAAAACCCCCCACTTAATAACTTTTAAGTGCTCTTTCTCCCTTCCTTTGCTGTTGAAATTTCTCATTCTAAAATCTATTTTGGTTCCACAGTTGACCTCACCTGCAGAATTTAATTAAAAAAAAAAAAAACCCCAAAAAAAACCTTCAGCGTAAATTTTCACTCCTCCCGTTCTCCCTTGCCTCCAACTACAAAGAAATAATGATTTAAACCCTTTGTGCCCTTTTAGAAAATTACACAGATACCCCATTGTGGGAGCCTATAATCCCTTCGTGGAAAGGAAGAGATTAGCATATGAATACAAAGCAAAATGAATCCAGAATACAAAATGATCTACTGGATTGTGAAGCTCTTGTATGCTTAAAAATGTATTTATTTCCTCTTTTTGTATTGCCCCTTTAGTGGTCTCGGGGTTAAGGGAATTGAGCTTCCCTTTCTGGTTACCCGGAAAAGGATAAAAACAAAATAAAACAAAAAAACACCAGATTCTAAGAGGTGCAAAGCCAGCAGATGGCTCACAGCGCCAGTGGAATCGCCATGGAATGTGCTACCCTCGACACGAGCTTGCTTGCCGGCGAGGAGTGTAGAAAGTGCTGTTCACAAACTGCGTGGTGAAGGAGAAAAAGCGACAGAAGAGAGAGCCATAGTGCTGAGGTTGAAGGCCCGGCCCTGTTGCACAGGGTAAGTGGCCTTGGCTAGGCTGCAGCGGCGAAGGGGAAGGAAAGAGGGTTTGAGCTGGGGGCGGGGCTTGCGGCACAGCGTGGCTCCTGATTGTTGGAGCGCGGCTGCCAATCTCGCAGAATCGCTCGTTAACCAGTGCGCTGGCGAGGCGCGCTCAGATATACTGAGCGAGCCTTGAGAAACGGTCTCAGATCGGGACGGTGCAGCAGCCCGCAGCCTCAGCCAGGGAGTCCAGCCGCTTTCAATGGAGGCCCGGCAGCCACAGCCTCAGCACCATCACCCTCAGCAGCAGCAGCAGCCGCACCACCACCACCATTATTATTTCTACAACCACAACCACAACCACCACCACCATCACCACCAGCAGCCTCACCAATACCTGCAGCATGGAGCCGACGGCAGCCCCAAGGCCCAGCCAAAGCCGCTGAAACAGGAGCAGAAACACACCCTCCAGCAGCACCAGGAAACGCCGAAGAAGAAAACAGGTCTGGGAGGGAGGAGGGTGGGGGAAGGGGGTTGGGGGTGGAGGACAGGGGAGATGGGGGTGGGGCTGGATCCGAAAAGCGCGGACCGGGTCGGGGTGTGTGTGTGTGTGTCCCCTCCGGCTCTGGGGATGCCCCTTTCATTCTAGAGCTCGGGCTGAGCAATGGGGTTTGCAGCGCCCTCTCCTTCCCTCCAGCATGGGAGAGGCCCAGCCAGGCCAGCGTGACCTTCCTGGCCCCGGCTGAAGGGAAACCCGCTGGATCGGCCTTGCAAGTCCAACCTCATTATTCTTTTCCCATTCACCTCCCTGCGTCCCTGGAGTTACCTCAATTTGGGGGCCCTGAGATGGGGTATACCTACCCCCCAAAAAAAATCCCTCGAGGTGTAACTCAGGAAGGCCTAGTGAATCCCGACTCGGATGGTGTCGCGAGACCCTTTTGCAGGCGGCGAGGAGTAGGTAGGCCGAGTTGAGGAAGTGCCCCTCACCCGCCACCCCAAGCCCACCTGTGCCTGGGGGCTCCCCGTCTCGGGGTGGGGGCTCTTGGGACCCCCCATCTCTCGGGTCATTTCCACCACTAAACGCCCTTTTTGGGCACCGGACCCCACAGTCTTGTCCCGCGGCTCCTCCCGAGGCCGACGCCCCGCGCCCGCTCCCCCCAGAGCCGGCGCGGCTGGAATGTTCTCTCCTCCTCCCAGGGCCGCTTCCTGTCACCGACTCCGGCCCACTGAGGAGCGGAGGGGGAAGGGTGTCGAGGGCCACGTGGGGCGGCGGAGCCGGGTGACCCGGGATCACCACCGGCCGCAGCCTCGCCCCCTGCACTGCGGGGGCTCCGGCGCCCCCCGCTCCGCGGCCGCCTCTCCCCCTGTCGCCGGCCGGGGTTGTGTAACCCGGTGGCGGCGCGCGGCCCCGGGCGGGTCCCTGGGGTGAGGGGCGGGGGCGGTTGGGGTGAGGGGCGCGGGCGGTTGGGGTGAGGGCGGGGCGGTTGGGGTGAGCGGCGGGGGCGGTTGGGGTGAGCGGCGGGGGCGGTTGGGGTGAGCGGCGGGGGCGGTTGGGGTGAGGGGCGGGCGGTTGGGGTGAGCGGCGGGGGCGGTTGGGGTGAGCGGCGGGGGCGGTTGGGGTGAGCGGCGCGGGCGGTTGGGGTGAGGGCGGGGGCGGTTGGGGTGGGGGAGGGAAGAGGCCAGGACGGAGCGGGCCTGCGCAGGGCCCAGCGCGCCAGCGGCCTTGTTTCCCGCTCCCGGGTGCGGCGGGGGGCGCGGGCAGTCGGGGCGGGGAGCCGGCCTCGAAGCGGAGCTGAGGGGGAAGGAGGCCGCGGGCGGCGGCCGTGGCTCTCCTAGGGGCAGGAGGCCTGGGGGGTGCGGCGGGGGGATTCATTTTGGGTAGAGGCGGTGCCTGAGGCCAGGTGGGGTACCCAGCGGGAACCCAGCTCCCCAGTCAAGAGTTTCTCTGCCGCAGGAACCTCTTCTCGTGCCAGGTTCGCTCACGACTCCGCCTCTGAGGCTTTCACTTGGGCCTTTTCCTTCTAGCACCTCATTTTCTACAAAAAAAAAAAAAAAAAATCCAAAAACCTGTTCCATTCCCCTCCCCACCCAGCACTTACCTTCTGAGCTTGGGTAGTGTCTTTGAGGTGAGGGATTTTAAAAAATGTTAGGATGGGGAAGAGTGCGAGCTTTTTGACCCCTCTTTCTTGTCCTTAAGGGTGAACCCAAGTGGCTCATCCATGAGGTTAGATTACTAGGATGAGGCTTCTCTCCATGTTAAAAAGAAAGGTATTTTCCGTATTTTAAAATCGATATTGATCCCCAAACTAATCTTAACAAACGAGAAATTGAGGGTAAAAGTCATGTAAGAAAGTATTTCACGAGAAGTGAGCTTAAAAGTTTATAACCCACGGAGATTGTAAAAAATAAGGGCTCTTTATAAATCAAAGAGAAATGAAGCGTAAGAAAGCGTATCTTAAACCCAGCGTATCAAATTTGATAGAAGGAATTGTTGAGAGCTGGAGAAAAACTAAGTGCTTTTTTATTGCAGATTGTAACTTGAAGACTAAAATTAGAATGTTAGATTTTCCATTTTGGGACTTTGTAGGGACCTGATAGTATGCAATAGAAGTGAACACATACACACGAGTTAGGTGTTTAATCCTAAAGATTTGGAACAGTTTTAAAACAGGGACTATATAATTAGATTTTTTAGCATTAGATCTTGTTCAAAAGATGAGAAAATACTACCATATTATGGCTGCATAAGGCAATATTGGTGTTGAGATTGAAAAATTGTATCTCATCGGTCAGGTTAATATACTCTTGCCGGACTTCTGTCTACATAAAGAAGCAACCCCTGAACCATTCAAGGTGGTATTCCTCCAAATATCTTGGAAGGGGTGGATAAAGGGGAGGAAACTGGAATTAGCAGTTTTGACAGAATGTAAACAATTTGGGGCGAGTGTATGGTTTGGTCACAGTACTGTTGCTTTGCCATGCATAATGGTAATAACCAAGAAAACATAACAGTGTTTTTGAAATTTATCTGTAACATGTTGAGGTAGGCTTTGGTAATCCATTACTCACAAACCTAAAGAGGAACAGTTTTTATCCAGAAGAGGGCGCAAGAGAAGGCCAAATGTGTTGAGTAATTTTTTTGTAATTGAAAAGCTGGATTTATCAGGACTCAAGTTTTGCTGAGTCTTTTAGAAGTAGGGTTAGTATAAGCAGCCCTAAATAATAAAAGCGCTAGGAGTCCTTTAATAAATTTATTCTATAATGTTTACATTTTTCTTAAATACTATTTAAAAAGAAAATTTCTTTCTGGCATACTTCATACATATCAACAAGGTTGTCATGAGAAAAACTTCATGTAGTTAAACGAGATTTTCTTTCTTTTTTTTTTTTATTAAAACTTGCGTGTGGGAGCACAGTGGCTTCTAAGCCGTTTTTTCATTGTTTGGTGATTTCCAATATCTGAGTCACTACATACTAGTAATCTTAGGAAGAATTATTCTAGTTAGCTTTGGTTCAGCTCAGTTTGGAGATTGGATTTTTTGCTATTTCAGATGGCTCATCTTTAACTGAAATCTGAAAAGTTGTGACTAATGGGCGCAAGGATATAAACCTTTGTTTAACCTGTTAGCATGTTAAATGATATAGGTAGGTCTTGTATTCCCTCCAGAGTTAGGTAAGGAGATAAAGTCATATCTGTTAAAAATGATGAGAGCCTTTATTTAGGAACTTCATGCTTTTCTTTCTTTTCTGTCTTTTTTTTTTTTGAGACGGAGTCTCGCTCTGTGGCCCAGGCTGGAGTGCAGTGGCATGATCTCGGCTCACTGCAACCTCTGCCTCCTGGGTTCAAGCGACTCTCCTGTCTCAGCCTCCCGAGTAGCTGGGATTACAGGCATACGCTATCATGCCCAGCTAATTTTTTTTTTTTTTTTTTTTAAGTAGAGCTAGGACTTCACCATGTTGGCCAGACTGGTCTCAAACTCCTGACCTCAAGTGATCCACCTGCCTGGGATCCTAAAGTGCTGGGATTACAGATGTGAGCCACTGCACCTGGCATTTTTTCTGAGGAAAAAAGCTTTTAGAAAACATCCTAAGCAATAATCTCTTTCTTCCTGTTTCATAGTTAAAATTGTGCCACCAAAATTTTGATTTGATTGGCTGTCATAGGTTTTCCAGCAGCCAAAAAAATGTTTAAAAATGTAACCCTGTGGAATCTAAACTCTTAAGAGTTCTAAGAAATCTAAGAGGCCGCCGGTGTGGTGGGTCTCACCTGTAATCCCAGCACTTTGGGAGGCCCAGGCGGGCAGATCACTTGCGGTCAAGAGTTGGAAACCAGCCAGGCCAACATGGCGAAACTGGGGATCATGGTGCATGCCTGTAATTCCAGCTACTCGGGAGGCTGAGTCAGGAGAATCTGGGAGGCGGAGGTTGTGGTGAGCTGATATCACATCATTGCACTTCAGCCTGGGCCACAGAGCGAGAGTCTGTCTCAAAAAAAAGAAAAAAATTACTCTTATAAGATGTATTCTCTCGTGGTACAAGTTTTGTGCCAGTCTGTTTTAGGAATGATTATGCCTTGAGTATGTTTTCTTGGGTTACTTTAATACAGTAGAAGAAAATGCCTTTATTTGTTCAGTTTTAGTATTTGTACCTTTTTTTCTAATGTGGAATGAGTAAGTCCTGTTGTGAATCTAATAGACTTCTACATTAAGTTATTTTGGAACGATGGTTCTCAGACTTATAAAAATAGCAGTATTCCTATTAGACTCCTCATTTCTGCTGCCTTAAATGTGTGTGGAGTGTCCTTCTATTGTGTATCTCTCTTTTTTCTTTTTCTTTTTTTGTTTTGAAGCGGAATTTTGCTTTTGTTGCCCAGGCTGGGGTGCAATGGCCCAGTCTGGGCTCACTGCAACCTCCGCCTCCCGGATTCAAGCCATTCTCCTGCCTCAGCCTCCCAGGTAGCTGGGATTACAGGCATGCACCACCATGCCTGGCCAGTTTTGTATTTTTAGTAGAGACGGGGTTTCACCATGTTGGTCAGGCTGGTCTCGAACATATGTTCTCCTTCCTTGGCTTTTTTGTCTTTGCCTTTTTGTTTTGTTTTGTGTTTTTTTTTTTCTTTGAAACGGAGTCTCACTCTCTTGCCAGGCTGGAGTGCAGTGGCATAATCCCGGCTCACTGCAACCTCCGCCTCCCAGGTTCAAGTGATTCTCCTGCCTCAGCCTCCTGAGTAGCTGAGATTACAGGCGCGCACCACCACACCCGGCTAATTTTTTGTATTTTTAGTAGAGATGAGGTTTCACTGTGTTAGCCAGGATGGTCTCGATCTCCTGACCTCGTGATCCTCCTGCCTCAGCCTCCTAAAGTGCTGGGATTACAGGCATGAGCCACTACGCCCGGCCCCTCCTCCCCATACTTCTTTAGACTGCTCAGATATGAAATCACTTCAGAAACCTACCCAAATATTTATTATGATCCTGCATGTTTGCCATTTCACAATCAATGACATTTCGAGGCCACATTGACTATAAATAATCACATCTGTCTTTGGAAAAGCCACATTCTGTTTCACACTAATTTTTTTTTTTTTTTGTCCTTGCAAAGTTGGCTTTCTGGATGGAGAGAATGATGTGTCTGGCAATAGGGATCTGTACGTTTCCTATTTCAAGAGCACACGAAGTATTGACATCCGAAATGAAAACACAAAAGGAAAAGCTTAAACTTGCCACGTAGAAAGTTCTTCAAGCTTGAATAGTGTTTTCATAACCATAGTGGGTTTTTTTAGGATTATAATAGTTTTTTTTAAATGCTTTATATACTTAACAAATGTAATCAAATCATTGCAAATTCTTCTATGGAAGATTTAGGCGCTGGCAGCAATAATTACATAAATTATAATGTCAACTGTGACAAACTTTCTATGTGTCTAGAGCTAGACTATAAAATAGAAGTGTGCCATCATGGCTACAAATGGTTAAGAATATAGATTCTAGGCTGGGCACGGTGGCTCACTCCTGTAATCCCAGCACTTTGGGGGGCCAAGGAGGGTGGATCACCTGAGGTCAGGAGTTCCAAGACCAGCTTGAGCAACATGGTGAAACCCTGTCTCTACTAAAAATACAAAATTTGGCCAGGTGCGGTGGCTCACGCCTCTAATCCCAGCACTTTGGGAAGCCGAGGCAGGCGGATCACCTGAGATCAGGAGTTCGAGACCAGCCTGACCAACATGGTGAAACCCCATCTCTACTAAAAATACAAAACTAGCCGGGCGTGGTGGTGCATCTCTGTAATCCCAGCTACTCAGGAGGCTGAGGCAGGAGAATCACTTGAACCCGGGGGCAGAGGTTGCAGTGAGCTGAGATCGTGCTATTGCACTCCAACCTGGGCAACAAGGATGAAACTCCATTTCAAAAAGATAGATAGATAGATAGATAGATAGATAGATAGATAGATAGATAGATAGATTCTAGAGTCAGAATGCCCGGGTTTGAGTCCTGGTTCCACCAGTCATCAGCCAGGTAATCAGGATCAGGTTATTTAGCCATTTTTAATCTTTTTTTCTTTTCGTGCCTCATTTTCCTCACCTATAAAATGGGTATGTTAAAAATAGCACTGGCTGGGCGCAGTGGCTCACGCCTATAATCCCAGCACTTTGGGAGGCCGAGGCGGGTGGATCACAAGGTCAGGAGTTCAAGACCAGCTTGGCCAAGATGGTGAAACCCCATCTCTATTAAAAATACAAAACTTAGCCAGGTGTGGTGGCAGGTGCCTGTAATCCTAGCTACTTGGGAGGCTGAAGCAGAGAACTGCTTGAACCTGGGAGGTGGAGGTTGCAGTGAGCCAAGATCACGCCACTGCACTTCAGCCTGGGTGACAGAGCGAGACTCTGTCTCAAAAAAAAGAAAAAGCACCTACCTCATAGATTGCTGTATGAATGATAGATAGATATAAAATAATTAGAACAGTGCCTGGAGTATAGCAAGAACTCAATCATGGTTGCTGTTACTATTTAGAAAAAAACAATTGTGGTGAGATTGCTCTTTTTAAGCTAGTGGCTATTAGGTATCATTGATGTTATATTTTAATTTTATTTATTTATTTATTTTTTTGAGACGGAGTCTCGCTGTCGCCCAGGCTGGAGTGCAGTGGCGCGATCTTGGCTCACTGCAAGCTCCGCCTCCCGGGTTCACGCCATTCTCCTGCCTCAGCCTCCGGAGTAGCTGGGACTACAGGTGCCCGCCACCGCGCCCGGCTAATTTTTTGTATTTTTAGTAGAGACGGGGTTTCACCGTGGTCTCGATCTCCTGACCTCGTTATCCACCCTCCTTGGCCTCCCAAAGTGCTGGGATTACAGGCGTGAGCCACTGCGCCTGGCCGCCATGTTATATTTTTAAAAGTATGAAATGACCTTTCTACTTCATTTACAGAGTTGAAACTGTGGGACAACCAGACAGAAGAGACAGCATAGGAGTGTGTGCAGAAAAACAGGATGGATATGACTCTCTGCAGCGGAATCAAGCTGTGTGCATTACTACAAATGGTAAGAGATAAATAACTGTCATTCTCTTGGATATATATTAATTATTTTAGTAATATATGAATCTGTTCCAGTTTCATACATTTATAGTAGGAGATGAGAAAATTTAGGTATTTTCTTTCTTTTTTTTTTTTTTTATTATGAAGTCTCACTCCATCACCGAGGCTGGAGTACAGTGGCATGATCATAGCTCGCTGCAGCCTCAAATTCTTGGGCCCAAGCCATCCTCCCACCTCAGCCTCCTGAGTAGCCGGGACTACAGGTGCATGCCACCGTGACTGGCTAATTTTTTTTATTTTTAATTTTTTGTAAAGATAATTGGTTGCCCAGGTGGGTCTTGACTCTTGGTTTCCAGCAATCCTCCCACCTTGGCCTCCCAAAGTGCTGGGATTACAGGCGTGAGCCACCGTGGCTGGCTGAAAGTTTTGGTCTTAGTGACATAATTTATGTGACTACCATGTACCAGGCATTGTTCTAAACTCTTTACAAATAATAAATCCTTCAGTCTACATCCCTAGTGCTCTTTAAAAATCACTAGCCAGAGGCCAGGCGCGGTGGATCACGCCTCTAATCCCAGCACTTTGGGAGGCCGAGGCAGGCAAATCACGAGGTCAGGAGTTCAAGACCAGCCTGGCCAACATAGTGAAATCCCATCTCTACTAAAAACACAAAAAATAGCTGGGTGTGGTGGTGGGCGCCTGCAATCCTAGCTACTTGGGAGGCTGAGATAGGAAAATCGCTTGAATCCGGGAGGTGGAGGTTGCAGTGAGCCGAGATCATGCCACTGCACACCAGCCCAGGTGACAGTGTGAGACTCCGTCTCAAAAAACAAAAAAAAAAATTCACTAGCAAGACATGTTAATCTTTTGTGTTGTTGGCTGGGCACGGTGGCTCATGCCTATAATCCTAGCACTTTGGGAGACCAAGGTGGGTGGATCACTTAAGGTCAGGAATTCAAGACCAGACTGACCAACATGGTGAAACACAGTCTCTCCCAAAAACAAAAACAGAAACAAAAAAAACACCAACATAGAATTAGCCGGGTGTGGTGGTGGGTGTCTGTAGTCCCAGCTACTTGGGAGGCTGAGGCAGGAGAATCGCTTGAACCGGGGAGGTGGAGGTTGCCATGAGCCGAGATCCTTCCAGCCTGGGGGACAGAGCAAGACTCTGTCTCAAAATAAATAAATAAAATTAAATTTAAAAATTGACCTTTCTGTGCCACTTCTATGCATTAATGTATGAGCCATATTAGATGCTAAGTAAGTCTTTAAAGAATAAATGAGGCTCTGTAATCTTAACTACCCATATAGCAACTATGATCCTTCCCCTACAAGGCCTGACAGAAGAATCTACTCCCCAAATAAGAAGAGAAATAGGTATAATTTAGACAACCCACTCAGTAGAAAATCTTAGTTGGATTAATAAAGAAAGGAGCTAAGATTTATTAGTCCCATTACATTCTAGGTACTTCAGGCAATTCATAAATTTATGTGTCAAAATATAAAAAACTTCTATTCTGATACCTGTATAACTTCACTTTTTCTCTGGAGTAGCAAGTAGCAAGTCTACCAAAGGGATAGATGCTTATTTAGGGAGAGAAGGAAGATGTAAATGACTGCAGTTTTGACCTATAAGCACTGGGAGAATCCTTGAAGCAGGATATTAGTCTTACACGACTTCCCATTCCTAGTGCTTGGGAAAAGTGCTAGCACAGATATTCAATAGATGAACAGAAGAATGGCCACTAGTGATAGCACACTAGAAGAGCAGGTAGAAGCTATTTGGGTTATGAAAAACGATGGCAGGCCAGGCGCAGTGGCCCATGCCTGTAATCCCAGCACTTTGGGAGGTCGAGGCGGGCAGATGACGAGGTCAGGAGATCGAGACCATCCTGGCCAACATGCTGAAACCACGTCTCTACTAAAAATACAAAAATTACCTGGGCCAAGCTCACACCTGTAATCCCAGCACTTTGGGAGGCAGAGGCGGGCGGATCACTTGAGGTCAGGAGTTTTGAGAACAGCCTGACCAACACGGAGAAACCCTGTCTCAACTAAAAATACAAAATTGGCCGGGCATGGTGGCGGGCACCTGTAATCCCAGCTACTTGGGAGGCTGAAGCAGGAGAATTGCTTGAACCCGGGAGGCGGAGGTTGCAGTGAGCTGAGATCATGCCACTGCACACCAGCCTGGGCAACAAAAGCAAAACTCCCATCTCTTAAAAAAAAAAAAAATTAGCTGGGCATGGTGGTGCGTGCCTGTAATCCCAGCTACTCGGGAAGCTGAGGCAGGAGAATCACTTGAACCAGGGAGTTGGAGGTTGCACTGAACCGAAATCGCACCACTGCACTCCACTCCAGCCTGGCAACGGAGCGAGACCCTGTCTCAAGAAAAAAAAAAAAAGAGCCAGGCGCGGTGGCTCACACCTATAATCCCAGCACTTTGGGAGGCCAAGGTGGGCAGATCATGTCAGGAGATTGAGACCATCCTGGCTAACACGGTGAAACCCCGTCTCTACTAAAAATACAAAAAAAAAAAAAATTAGCTGAGCGTGGTGGCGGTTGCCTGTAGTCCCAGCTACTCGGGAGGCTGAGGCAGGAGAACGGCGTGAACCCGGGAAGCGGAGCTTGCAGTGAGCCGACATCCCGCCCCTGCAGTCCAACCTGGGCGACAGAGTGAGACTCCGTCTCAAAAAAAAAAAAAAAGGAAAAGAAGGAAAAGGATGTAAGGCATGTCATGTCTTTCTCAGAGAGACTAGGGTAGTAGAAGTGGTTGAATTGAAAAGTTTCCATTTTTTTAATAAATGCTTAGTACTTATTGGAGAAGTAGGGTAGTATTATATTAAGCCAAATGTAAACCCATGTAGGTTGTCCTAACATAAACTGGAAAAAGGTAATTTCTTGTGCCCGATGGTCAGAATCATTGCCAGACTTCTCCGGGGGAGGCTGGCTGGAGAATGAAGGGAATGAATGAAGTGTCAGGTATTTATGTCGTATATGTAGAAAGGACTACATGTAAATTCTTGGCAACTTAATTTTAGTACTTTTCTTTCTTTTTTTTTTGAGACGGAGTCTTGCTGTCACCTAGGTTGGAGTGCAATGGTGGGATCTTGGCTCATTGCAACCTCCACCTCCCGGGCTCAAGCGATTCTCCTGCCTCAGCCTCCTGAGCAGCTGGGATTACAGGTGCCCACCAGCATGCCTGGCTAATTTTTGTATTTTTAGTAGAGACGGGGTTTCACTGTGTTGGCCAGGCTGGTCTTGAACTCCTGACCTCAAGTGATCTGCCCGCCTCGGCCTCCCAAAGTGCTGGGGTTACAGGCATGAGCCACTACGCCCGGCCCTTAGATGTGTCTTGTGCTTTGCATGCAAGTGTGTGTTAGTAATGGACTTCTTTTGTAAAATAATTTTATTATACTAGAAAAGTGTGTGCGTATATATATATATATATATTATTGTGTGTGTGTGTGTACATATATATATACTTTTTTTTTCTTTTTCTGGACAGCGTCTCCTCTCAGGCTGGAGTGCAGTGGTGCGATTCCAACTCATGGCAACCTCCACCTCCTGGGTCAAGTGATTCTCCTGCTTCAGCCTCCTGAGTAGCTGGGGTTACAGGCACCTGCCACCACACCCAGCTAATTTTTGTATTTTTAGTAGAGAGGGGGTTTCACCATGTTGGCCGGCTGGTCTTGAACTCCTAAACTCAGGTGTTCCACCCACCTTGGCTCCCCAAGATGCTGGGATTACAGGCGTGAGCCACCACCTCAGACCAAGTATATTCTTTTGATTTTAAAAATTGAAATCAAATTAAAACCCAAACCACAATGAGATGCCACTTCACATTCACTAGCATGGCTGTAATTGTTTAAAAAATAAAAATAAAAATAAAAAATGTTGGGGAGGATTTGGAGAGATTGGAACCATTATATATCGTTAGCGGAAAGTAAAACGCTGTAACACTGTGGAAAATACTTTGGCAGTTACTCAAAAAGTTAAACTTAGAGCTACTGTATGACCCAGTAATTCTATTCATACATACATAGTCAAAAGAATTGCAAACAAATGGTCATGCAGAAACGCATACACGTATGTATACAGCAGCATTATTCTCAATGACCAAAAGGTGGAAACAACCTACATGTGCATTAATTGATGAATGGATAACGCAAATGTCATTGATCTATAGAACAGATATATTATTCAGCCTTGAAGGAAATTCTGACGCATGTTACAACATGGAGAACCCTTGAGGGTATTATGCTAAGTGAAATAAACCAGTCACCAAAGGACAAATACTGTGTGATTCCACTCATATGAGGTACTTAGTTAGAGTGGTCAGATTCATAAAGACAGAAAGTAGAAGGGCGGTTACTGTGGGCTGGGAGAAGGAGAGAATGGGGAGCTAGTGTTTAATAGGTACAGAGTTTCAATTTGGGAAGATGAAAAAGTTCTGGAGATTTGTTGTACAACAGTGTGAGTATACTTAACACTACAGGATTGTACACTTAAAAGTGGTTAGAGACAGTCAGGTGTGGTAGCTCATGCTGGTAATACCAGCACTTTGGCAGGCCGAGGTGGGAGGATCACTTGAGTCCAGGAGTTCGAGACCAGCCTGGGCAACATAGCGAAATCCTGTCTCTACAAACAATGCAAAAATTAGCCCGATTTGGTGTGTGCCTGTGGTCCCAGTTACTTGTGAGACTGAGGTGGGAGGATCACCTGAGCCCGGGGAGGTTGAGGTTGCAGTGAGTCATGATCACATCACTGCACTCCAGCCAGGAAGACAGAGTGAGACCCTGTCTCAAAAAAAAGGTGGGAGCTAACATGGTGAAACCCTGTCTCTACGAAAAATACAAAAAAAAAATTAGCTGGGTGTGGTGGCGGGCAACTGTAGTCCCAGCTACTCGGGAGGCTGAGGCAGGAGAATGGCGTGAACCCAGGAGGTGGAGCTTGCAGGGAGCCAAGGTCACACCACTGCACTCCAGCCTGGGCGACTGAGCAAGACTCGGTCTCAAAAAAAAAAAAAAATGTGGGGAGAGGGGACAGTGGTTAGAGTGTAAATCTTATGTTATTCCTACTTTACCTCAATTTTTAAAAATTGTTTGAAGCCATACACAAAAGTCTTATTTAGTGAAATCATGTACTGTATGATTTCATTTATATGAAATGTCCCAAATGGGCAAATTCATAGGAAGTAACTAAATACTTGCCAGGAAATAGGAGAGGAAATGGGGAGTAGGGCCAGTGATTCTGGGACTTCTTTCTGGGGTGCTGAAAATGTTCTGGAATTAAATAGTGGTGATGGCTGTACAGCCTTGTGAATACTATACTAAAACCCACTAAATTCTGCACTTATTTAAAAGGGTGAATTTATGGTGTATAAATTATATCTCAATAAAAATTAATAACAAGGGGTGGTATGAGGAATTGGGAAAATATATACACATATATATACACACACACATATATATATATACACATATATATGTACCTTAACTCTAATCAGTTCCCTTTGTCCTTTCTGCAACAAAGTTATAACCAACTGATAGTATAAGGTGTCTAGTCCAGATATCTTTCTCTCTCTCTCTCTCTCTATGTGTGTGTGTGTGTGTGTGTATGTATCTGTATCTTTCCAGAAAAATATGCAAAATGGCTTGGTGAATTTTCTTTTTGATTTTAACACTTAACTTCTTTTGGCCAGTCTTGGTGACTCACACCTGTAATCCCAGCACTTTGGGAGCTGAGGTGTGTGGATCACTGTAACCCAGGAATTCAAGACAGCCTGGGCAGCGTATCAAGACCCCTTCTTTACAAAAAATACAAAAATTAGCCACGCTTGGTGGCACATGCCTGTAGTTCCAACCACTTGAGAAGCTGAGGCAGGAGGATCGCTTGCGCCTGGGAGGCAGAGGTTGCACTGAGCCAAGATTGCACCACTGCACTCCAGCCTGGGTGACAGAGCCAAACCTTGCTTCAAAAAAAAAATCTAGCCTGACAGTGGCTTATGCCTTTAATCCCAACACTTTGGGAGGCCTTTATGGCAGGAGGATGCCTTGAGCCCGGGAGTTTGAGGCTGCAGTGGGCTATGATTATGCCATTGCACTCCAGCTTGGGAGACAGAAAGAGACCTTGTCACAAAAAGAAATTTTTTTTTCTTTGCTTTCTTCCTTTTTTTTTTTTTTTTTTGGACAGGGCCTCATCTTTCAACCTGTCACCCAGGTTGGGGTGTAACAGCTCAACCTCAGCTCACTGCAACCTCCACCTCCCAGGTTCAAGTGATACTCCCACCTCAGCCTACCAAGTAGCTAGGACTACAAGTGCACACCACCACGCCTGGCTCATGTTTTTTGTGTATTTTTTGTACACATTGGGGGGTTTGTCATGTTGACCTTTTTTTTTGTAGAGATGGGGGTTTTGTCATGTTGCCCAACTCCTGGCTCAAGCGATCCACCCACCTCAGCCTCCCAAAGTGCTGGGATTACAGTTGGGAGCCATTGCGCCTGGCCAATTTTTTCCTTTTACTGTGTCTGTGGTTCCACAACTTCCTTTTTGCCCATTCTCTATGGACTTTCTACTTCATTTGGACTCTGCTTAGATTGGCCTAGTTTTCTCTTTAGTCAAATCTTCAGGAACCAATTAATTACCATTAAAAATGATTTAACAAGCTATTTTTATTGTTAAAAAATCCTCGTTTTGAGGAACACAACCACAAAGTAATCGTTGATTTAAGTAAAAAAAAAAAATACTTAATAATAAAATTTTAAAAACGTGGCTCCAGGCCATCCAGATGCCTTAACTTGGGCTCAGGGGTCTCACACTGATGAGTCTTCTTCATGTTTCTTTGATGCCCTTTTGTGGGCAAGAATCTATTTTGGGAGAAAACAGAATTAAGGTTATCTATCACAACAACCACTATCTCCAAATGCGTATTCATTCCTTTTATTCATTTTAAGTCTCATCTACCTGATGAGATAACTTATTTGAAGACAGGAATTGTATGCTGTTTAACAGTGCTTTGATTCTTCCACAGTTCAGTCATCCTTGCTACCTTGCAGGGGACTGGTTCTAGGATACCGCCCCACACCATACCAGAATCTGTGGATGCTCAATCCCTTACATATAATGGTGCAGTATTTGCATATAACCAAACACACACCTCCCATATACTTTATTTACTTAGAGACAGGATCACCCTTTGTCACTCAGGCTGGAGTGCAGTGTCACAATCACAGCTCACTGCAGCCTCAACCTCCTGGGCTCCAGTGATCTGCCCACCTCAGCCTCTTGAGTAGCTGGGACTACAGGTGTATACCACTACACCTGGCTGATTTTTCTATTTTTATTTTTATTAAAGACAAAGTCTCACTATGCTGCTCAGGTTGTTCTCCCAAAGTGTTGGGATTACAAGTGTGAGTCACCGTGCCTGGTCCCATGTACTTTAGGTCATCACTAATAAAATGTATAGATATTGTATAACAGGCAACAGTTGTTATACTGTACTATTTGTATTTTTATTGTTTCTTTTTTCAAATATTCAGCCTCATCTAGTTGAATCTGAAGATGTGGACTTGCTGATGAAGAGGGCTGACTGTATCTAACTTCGGGTCTTGCATGCAGCTGGCACTTACTGCATTTTATTGACTGTTTTAGCTAACATTCAACGGACAATTCCTAATTTAAAAAACTCTTAAAAGTATGAAAAAAAAAAGAAACCTGCTCTAAAGTGGCAGGAAAACCAGCCTGGGCAACATAGCGAGATCTTGTCTCTAGAACAAAAGTTTTAAAATTCTCTGCCTGTCTGTAGTCCCAGCCACTCTGGAAGCTGAGGCAGGAGGATCCCTTAAGCCCAGGAGTTTGAGGTTACAGTGAGCTAGATCACACCATTGCTCTCCAGTCTGGGTGACAACAAAGCCCTGAGGAAGAAAAAAAAAAGAAAGGAAAGGAAGGAAAGAGTGTAAGTATTGAAAAGGAAGAGACAAAACTATCATTATTTGCATATAAAATAATAAATGTTAGCCAAAGAAGACTAAGAGAATCAACTAAGATTTTACTGGAAGTGATATGAGAATTCAGTATGGTGGCTAGATACAAAATCAAGAGAGCAGCACACAAACCTCAAATACTTTTCAGATGTGCCACCAATAACTAACTAGAAAATGGAAGAAAGATCCCATTTACAATGGCAATACAAATGTCTGAAGTATTTAGGAACAAAAATACAAATATCTGTTATCTAACAAAAGACGTGTGAGATCTATATGATGAAAACCCTAAAACTCTTCTGAAAGACATTAACAAGAAATGAATACATGACATGAAATACGGTGTTCCTAGAATGTCGTACAGATGTCAATTCTCAAATTAATCTACAAATTTAAGGTAATCCTATTCAAATCCCAAGATAGTTTTCAGTGGTGGCTGTTTTTGAGACCGGGTCTCACTCTGTTCCCCAGGCTGGAGTGCAGCGGCCTGATCTTGGCTCACTGCATGCTCCACCTCCCAGGTTCACGCCATTCTCCTGCCTCAGCCTCACAAGTAGCTGTCACTACACGAGCCTGCCACCACACCCAGCTAATTTTTTTGTATTTTTAGTAGAGACAGGCTTTCACTGTGTTAGCCAGGATGGTCTCGATCTCCTGACCTCGTGATCTGCCCGCCTTGGCCTCCCAAAGTGCTGGGATTACAGGCGTGAGCCACTGCACCTGGTCTATTCAGGGAAGGTTTCAAGCAGAAAGATGAACTGAGTTGGCTTTGGAGAGATTCACAGGACTCCCACAGGCAGAGTGAAATAAGGGAATTTTAGATGGACAAAGGCACAGACAAGAGCAGAAATGGGGATGGTGTGACTGGAGTATGGTGAGGGGCTGCTCTGGCTGGAATGGAGGGCTACCACAATAATGGAAATAGTAAATGAGGCAAATAAGGTTGGATTAGGAGCATAGCATCAAGGTTGCCACCTTATTAAGTCACTCTTCCAATATGCTAGCACTGGCCTGTTGGGAAAAGTAATATATCATGTAGTCAAACAAAAGGCAAAAAGAGGCAAGCTCCAGGAATGGGCACTGTAAACAGGACTCGCCCCAGAGTAGCCAGATGCAGGCTTTAGATATGTTGATGCAGGTTGAGCATCTCTAATCTGAGGGGGAATGTCTCATATGGTGTCCAAGAAATGGTGACACGTCTCACAGAGGGTCTAAGCTCAGGAGGGCTGGAGTATGAGACATTCCCCCTCCCCCATGAATTTAAAGATATGGCCAAAAATTTTTTTAAAAAATGGCTACCGTGTAGTGCTTTAACTGGACCTATTTAGACAACGCCTTACACACTGGAGAAGGACGATACTATGTGAATCTAATAAGTCCACAAGACAATACTTCTCTCTTTTGCTGCCTTCTTCCTCTCCAGGGTGATGACAACTCCGTGAGGGTGGAGATTATATGTCTCTCATCATTTAAGCAACAAGGAAATAAATTAGTGGCAGAGTAAGGGGTGACTCGGTGAGTACAACCAATTGTTGACATAGTTTTGGGTGGGAGAAAGTTTGCCATTATGTCAACTTAACTTCTTAAAATAGTCTAGTGGAATTAACTTGGTTTCATTTCACAGAGATCTCCTGGAAGCGAGGATCCTTTAAAAATCCTGGAATATACATTGCAGTAAAAGAACAAAGCATACCTCAGCCTTAAACGACAGAAGAAGAATGTCAAGTGGGAAAGTGACATTGGTTTTCAGTTTGTGGGTTCTGAATCCACACAAAGACAGGATTGTATTCTGAAAACCTGAATTAATTATTGTCCTTACCTCAATCAGACAAATCATTATAATCCAAAGTGTTAGTATTACAGTCACAGATATTGCCAAGATGACTTCGTTGTTATGGCCGTATCGTGGAACTTCTTTCATGAGCTTAAAAAAAAAAAAAAGAAAAAAGAAAGAACAATTAAAAAAAGAGAGAGAGAGAATGGAAGCTAACTTTTCAAAACCCCAGTATTCCAGTTGAGTAGCTTACAGGTTCTTTTGTTCTTTTTTATTTTTTTTGAGACAGGATCTCACCCTGTCACCCAGGCGGGAGTACAGTGGTGCGATCACAGTTCACTACAGACTTGACCTCCCTGGGCTCAGGTGATCCTCCCACCTCAGCCTCCCAAGTAGCTGGGACTACAGGCATGTGTCACCACACCCAGCTAATTTTTGTATTTTTTGTGAAGACAGGGTTTCACTATATTGGCCAAGCTGGCCTCAAACTCCTGACCTCAAGTGATCCACCCACCTCGGCCTCCCAAAGTGCTGGGATTACAGGCGTGAGCCACCACCCCCGGGCTACAGTTCATCTTGTGCCGTAATCTATTTCACTGTCTACATGAGCAAAGTGGGAGATCACTGTCATGGCCTAAGTTACATGGCCAAGACAAGCTGTGGCCTGGGAGTCCCAGGTTCTCCTATGTGGGCACTGTCCTGGGATATGCTAAATGATCGGAAATCTGGGTCTCATGTTTCTGTGTGGTCCTCACCTCAGACGACTTCTGCTCTTTCTGTCCACTCTCAATATAGTTATCAGTTTTCCATTGGTCCGTATCCCATTCTGCCTTGGATGCCTTTGCTTCCTGCTGCTTGCTGAGAAGCTTCATCAGGAGGCCTGTTCGCAACATGAGCTTGGCACAGGTCATTTGCACATACGTTTCTGAACATTCCATTTTCAGGGTCCGGATAACATGAGACATGAACCTTCTCACATCCTCGTTGGGGATGAGGGACCGTAGCTGCTGGGTTAGCTGAATTTCAAACTGGTCACCTGGGGAGGAGAGCAATGGGTCATTGAAGCTTTTGGGCTCAGGGGACAGGTCAGTCCCCATGTTGTTGTGTTTCCATTTTGTGTCAGTTTGTGTAACAGTTGGCTCTAAGTTGAACGCAGTCCCAGCGGAAGCTGCCGCAGGAGGATGATTGTAGTTTGTGTTTTCAGAGATGGTGCCTTCTGGCATAACAGTGTTTTCCATAAAAAGTTTTCTTCAGAGGCATCTCTTGCAGCTGTGTCTTCTACATGAGTGTTTTCTATAAAACGTTCTGAAGGAGCAAATACTTCCAGAAGAGGGTTTTCTTGAGGACTCAGGTCTCCTAAGGATGAAAAAACCCCTTGTGAATTTATGAGGCTCTTCTCTGCAGACAACGGCGGCCTATTTGGGAGCATGAGTCTATTGGAATGTGCGATTGGTTTAGCAGCCTCCATATTTTTAACCCTAGCCATTGCCGTTTCTAACATTAAAATGGTGTAGGCTAAGTCTTTTGATCTGTCTCTGACCTGAGGTAGAGCTTTTGCAGGGCTAGAGGCAGAAGGCATGACCATGGAGAAGGGTTTCAGCGTAGAGGAGACTGCTGCCTTATGCTCTTGGGTGAACGAAGGCTTAGTGTAGATGGTGTTTCCCGCTACCTTCTCAGGACCCTGCACTATGTGAGGCTGTTCCAGCTCCCTTGGGGCTGGACTCTCAAGCCTTTTCTCTTTGGCAGCATTGTCCACAAGTGCCTGGGCATCCTGTTCTTTCCTAGTGCTGTGCTTTCCCACCTCTTTGTAGTGTCTTTTCTGGATGCTCCTTGGGCCTGTGAGGACTCTGTTCACTCTCTGCAGGTTTTTGCCTACACTGTGAATCTTTACCAGGCTGTTTTCCTGTGGTTCAACAGTTTCTAGTTTATTGGGGAATATTTGATGTTTAAATTTGTTACCTAGAAGGTTGGACTGTGAGGGGCTCTTTCTGTTGTTTTTCAAAATGCTCCAGAGCCTATCTCCACCTTGTACATTTGAAAAAAGCAGTTTAGCGAATGGTAATGTGGATTCTGCATCTAGATTTCCTTCTGAGAAATAAGGGAAGATGTGTCTTAGTGCACTGATATCATCACTCTTGTCATTGGTGTCTAGCTGCTCACCCCCAAAGCCTGACAACTTGATGCGCTGCTGTCTGAGGGCGCCTCCGACTCAATAGTCAGCTCAGTGCTTGTGTGCTGCTTCCGGGCTTGTAACACCTTCATGAACGCTCCTTCTAGATTCCCTACAGATGCTTCTTCAGCTGTCAGAAAAGAAGAGACTGTTTTCATCATGAAAGATCTTTGATCATCTTTCATACTCAGTCCATAGCTGTACGCCCCAGTCACACAGAGTAAGAGTCAGCAAACATTCGATTGCCATTCAGAGAGGAGAAACATACACCCAAACCTAAACCTATGAAATGGCAACAATGAAAGGAGGAAAAGACATCTTTTGAAAACATGGCCATCTACTTGGAACATTCCATAGTGTGACATAGAGTCACTCTGCTTAGGATTATTCCGTTGATCCCCAGGGGCCAATTGCCCAGTGCTCGGTCAAAGCCCAAGGTGGAAGACAAGTGCTTCCCTGATGAGCTGATGAGCTGGCCTCTCTGCAGACTGCTCCGTACCCTGTGCTGTCCTGCCTCATATGCAGAGAGAGCACAAGGCTCCCGCTCTCCTCATCCTCAGTGTGCCCGTGTTCTTGCTACCATCACAGCTGAATGCAATGAAAGGCGGTCCTCTGAGAGGAGCAGGGTGGAGATGCTAAAGTGGATGCTCCCTCCCACTGCTGATAGATCCTCATCTGCCATGTGCTCCACCCACCCACCCCATTCTCTGCTCCCACATATCATAGCCCCCATCACAAAAGATGCGACATGGAAAAAAACACTGTGTCCACCTTAGTTCTCCTCTTAAATTTGGGCAAGGATCCAGGGTGTAGGTTAAGAGATTTTTAATTTGCCAGATTGTATGCCTATGTTGTTAAATATACAGTGAATCTATGGTATGATAGCAGTTTCTGGATAAACATTACTTGAGGTCCTAAATGCAGAAGGGAAAAAGCAACTTTTGTCAGATGCCTCCTTTGCTTTCATTTCATCTCTAATATTTTGGATGGGGAATCATCCAAAGCTTCTGACTGCATGAAGGTCAAGTGTGCCAGTGTGCAGCTGGGCTTCTTTTCCAGAACTAAAAGTATTTTGGGTGGTGCTGAAGGCCAGCAGAAGTAAAGATTGCAAGAAAAGAGAAACATGGGCTTGGGGAAAACCCAGAATTGGGGACAGAAGACCTGGCACTAGGCTACAGCACTCAGCACCTGTGATCTTGTTTTTCCTCATCTGTAAAAGGAGATTAACAATGCTTTTCTGCCCACTTCTTGGGGAGAAGGGAAGAATATAATTGTTAAAAAAAAAAGTTTTGAAAAATAAGCAACACTGTCTTTATAGAAGTAGCTAAGCATTATTAATTATCCACCCCATATCACTGGTAGATACCTGTATTCAAGAAGTCACATTTTAGAAGTCATGAAGTTGGTGCTAATAAACCTAATCTACAGAAAAACTCTTGAAAGCACTTGAGCATTTGTTCTGTGAATAGAAAGGTTTGAGATTCGGAGCAAATTCAGAGTTGGATGGACTAAGAATGGAAAAGCCCTCCATTCCATTAGAAGAGCCAGGTAGCAATTTCTGGTTATGGAACCAGAAGCTCTCAGGCTTCAAATAAAACAGCATCTCTTCTACTCTTATAAAATTGTAAAAACAAAACAAAACAAACCGGATCTACATCTGCCCTAAAAGGCAGAGAGTAGTTGAGACCTCATGGATATAAAACCAGCTTATCAACTACATTGCACTATATGAAGAAATTATCACTGGGGGCAAAGCACCAAGCAGAGAGCACAGTACACAGTGGGTGGATGTTCATGTTATTCCCTAGCCTTCCCATTCCTTTCTCTTGGTCCTGTATGCATATGGAACTCTTCCATGATTAAATTTTGTAATAATAACTGAGAACCTGACTCCCAGCAAGGGAGTAGTTCAGAAGTTGAGGGAGTTTAAATCTGACTGAGTAAATTAAACAATTATATCATTAGCTTAAAATTTCATCAATAAAAAAAAAATTTAAAACAAATACTTAAAATAATGTAACAATTTATCACCAGGCAATTTGGACTCACGACAATGTACGGTGTTAATCAGACATTCAATGTTGCAATGCAGCTTGACTGTCTCGCAGACAGCCTCAATGCTATTTTTAAATTGGCAGAGGCAGCAGGCCACATGGCTAGGTAAGATCCTATAGATGAAAACACAAAACGATAAATTAGTGGTAAAGCAGTTACTTGAGTAGGTAAAGGAGGCAGCCAACGCTACCACAGGGCTGGGCAAAAAGGCGTTACGGAGGCCTGTGGACTGGACAGTTGGGTACGAACCAGAAGGCCAATGGGAAGGAGGACACAGGTGCCCAACCGAAGGGTAAGCATGGCAGTGAGAATGGTATGCCTAGAATAAAGGTGGTTGGGATTAGAATTGGGTGACACTGATCAGTAGTTTAATTCAGAGTCATCTCTTCCCGACTCAAAAGTCTCACTTTGGGCTGAAAGTACACCGAAAGAAGGTAGACTTCTAAGAAGAGTCTGAATAAGCCCCCAACTTCTGGAGGCCCTTTCTCAATTCCTGTTGGGAGTGGGAAATATTAGAAATTACTCTTGGCATTAAAAATAGCTCAGTGTAACCTGGATTGTGGGGTTAAAAAAAAATGGAGATTGCATTGGCTAAATCTGGACAATCTGAGCACTCAAAAGAATAACAACAATAAGCTACAACATAATCTATAAAAAATCCATGAGGAATGATATTAAAAAAGAGGGGGAGTTTTTCTTTAATGAAATCATGCTAGCTAATAAATGTAGAAGGAATGACAGAATTTTAAAAAGTGTCACTTTGCAACCACCAATGTAATAAAAATTCATTCAGACAAAGATTATCACTGATGGACAGTTGGGTGAAAAGACATTTGAGAACAGGATCTTCACTGATCTCAAAGTACCACCCCACAAATTTTGTATTAATTACCAAAGGGAAAAGTTATTTTTTATTTTTTTATGAGACAAGGTCTCACTCTGTCACCTAGGCTGAAGTACAGTGGCAAAATCATAGCTAACTGCAGCCTCGACCCCCTGGGCTCAAGTGACCCTCCAAATTCAGCCCCCCAGGTAGATGGGACTATAGGCTTGCACCACCATCCCAGCTAATTTTATTTTTTTTATTTTTGTTATTTTTAGTAGAGACAGTGTTTCACCTTGTTGTTCAGGCTGGTCTAAAACTGGACTCAAGTGATTTGCCCATCTCGGCCTTCCAAAGTGCTGGGATTACAAGTGTGAGCCACCGCACCCAGCAAAATAACCACAGTGGAGAGATCTGGAAGATCACCTTAAACAAGTGATCAAACTTAGCATTATGAGCCACCTGGGGTCACGGGGCAGGAAAGATACGTCACCTGTGCAGTATTCTTCCCAAAGATGCTTAACTTGAATTTCATGTGGAAACAGAGAAATCCAGATTGTGGGACAACTTACAAGACAACTATCTTTGACTCTTAAAAAATGCCAATGTCATGAAAGATCAAAAAAAGTAGAGGCATGTTTTAGATTAAAGGAAATGAAGACATGACATGCAGTGCCTGATCTCTGACTGGATTCTGTAGTATTCTTTCATCTTTCCGGCATGTTTGAATTTTTTTCAAAATATAAATTTGGGCAAAAGAGATAACCAAGATAATTGATTAATTTATTGTTATGGCTTCTTGGGGGCAGTTTCAGAGAAATAAAAACAATCTCTGTAACTGGAATAAATTCTCAAGGTTAATCTTATGCAGTATAGCATGGTCATTAAGAATACAGATTCCACAGCCAGACTAGGCTTAAATCCAAGCTCTGTGAATAATGTAAATTTGGGCAAATCGCTTAATCTCTGTTCCTTGTCCTTGTCATTTAATAGTACCTACCTCGAATGAGTTTTGAGGATTAAATGAATCTATACCTGAAAGATGTCTGGCACACACTGAGTGATCAATAAATGTTAACTACTATAATTATTACATTACAGAAGTTGTAGGGGGGCCTTTTCTGAGTCCTCTAAAAGGATGACTTTGTTAGGGCCACATTAAGACTGTGGAAACAGAAGAGTATTCAATGGATACATGAAGTCTGTGAGTTAGGGGTACAATGTATAGAGTTTTAGATTAAAACTGCATCCAATAAGTTGGCCTGATACATCTTTCAAACCTATAGAGGAATAATCACAAGTGACTAGTATTCCTTTGGGTCCAATAGAAGCCTCTGATCTTCATATAGATTGAATGTATCCAGAACCATAACCTAGCATTTTACTTATATAGCAACCTTAACTCTGACACAAAGATGTTTCTTTTGTTTTGAGGCTGAGTCTCGCTCTGTTACACAGGCTGAGTGCAGTGGTGCAATCTCGGCTCACTGCAGCCTCTGTCTCCTGGGCTCAAGTGATCCTCCCGCCTCAGCCTCCTGAGTAGCTAGAACTGCAGGTGCGTGCCACCACGCTTGGCTCATTTTTATATTTTTTGTAGAGATGGGGTTTCACCATGTTGCCCAGGCTGGTCTCAAACTCCGGAGCTCAAGCAACCCCCTCTCCCTGGCCTCCCAAAGTGCTGGGATTACAGGCATGAGCCCAAATGTCCCATTGGGACATTTTCACAATTGTCCCAATCATAACATGGCTTAAAAAATTCAGAATCCAATCAAACATCAGACATTGCATTTAGTGTTCATGATTTTTTTTTTTTTTTGTAGAAAGACCTTTAATACTTCTGTTTACAAAACTCAGGCATACATTTCAGTTTGTCCTGAACCATGCCCAAGGCTGTGTGCTCATCCCTGCCAGGGTGTCTGTGCCCTTCATGTACTGCTGACCACGAGGGTGCAGAGCAGAGCCTGGGGTCCGGAGGCTTCGCTGGGCCTCAGTGGGAGGGGAATCTTAATGTGGCCCAGCCCAGAGGACCCTCCATTTCGTCGATTTTGGATTGGGCGACAGAGGAAGCAGATGTCAGGGATGCAGACATGCTGGCCTGGGCTCACTGGGCCTTTGTTCTTGGCCCTTAGCAGCACGGCTGGGGCTGTGGTCCCGTGCGAGGTGTGTTGGGGGGTGTGTAGGTGGCTGGTGGTGGCAGCTTGTGCCAGAGTGACACAGGCTTCTGTGGGCCTGGCTGGGGGCAGTTAAAAAGCTGAAAAGGTACTTGGCTTTGTGAGGGTGAGGCTTGGGAGGCAGGGCCCTACCGGAGGCCATGTTCTCTGTCCTGCTTGCGGGGGAGGTAGAGGGGGAAGGTGGGGCAGATCCCAGCTGGCCTCTGTCTCCTGGCTGCAAGCTGACAGCAGGCCAGGGAAACAGTGAGGCCCTCTGCCCTGGCCCTGGGGAGACGGAGTGCATGTGTGAGGCTGGGGTACCGTGGCCCTGGAGTGGGGCTAGGGTTCATCGCCAGCAGCAGGCTTGTGGGGGGATTTAAAACCAGGGTCCTGTCTCTGAGCCACCCCACAGGGACAGTCGATCCAAGCCTGTTAAGGCCGTGGAACTCGAGGGTAGGCTGTGGGCTGGGCCCCCGTGGGGTCAGGACGGAGGTGGGGGCTGCCCTGGAGGAACATTAGTGTTTCTGAGAGCACCTTAGTGTTGCCCCGCCTGGGCCAGCTGGGTGAGGAGTTGGGGAGTGGGGAGGAGGCCGGTGCCATGGAGTGGGGAAGGGAGCCGTCACCATTGGGGGTCAGCGCTAGTGTAAACAAGCGTCCTCACCCACCCAGGTAAGCCTCCCACCCAAGTGTGGTTCCCTGCTGAGGGAGTACCTCAAGGGCCTGGCCCTGGGTGGCGCCGGCAGGCTTGGACACCACCCTGGCAGCAGGAGCCCATGGAAGGCAGGAGACCTGGCAGGGGGTGCCACCCAGTGTCGATGGAGGGGCTGGGCGGGGACACCAGTGAGTCACTGGGCAGAGGCACGAGCACATCCACGTAGCTGAGCAGGGAGAAGCCCGACTGGACGTCCAGCAGGCCCTGGTACCAGTTCTCGTTGATCTGGTTGATCAGCATGAAGACATGCCCTCATGGAAGCCCAGCTCCCCATCGTTCTCAGGCTGGAAGTCGTACAGCACCTTGCAGCTTGGCTGTTCTCGGGGCGGCACGCTCCTGCTAGGAGTCCAGATGGGCTTGTCGGAAGATCGGAAAGAGGATGAAGCTGCAATCTTGGGGAGTGTGGTGCAGGGGAAGCCCCTGTTGGACTGCTCAGGCTCTCCGAGGTCAAAGGGCTCCCAGGACTTGGGCTTATACTCCCGCTTGAGGTGTGAGGAAGCTTCCCGCATCTGTGCTGGAGCTTCTCTGCCAGCTCGTCCAGGATCTGCATGGCCTGCCAGTGGTAGTCCGGCTGCGCCTCCACCAGGGCCGGGAGTTGACTCACCTGCTCAGTGTCGGTCTCCAGGAGGTTGTGCATGCTGGTTTCTGCTACCTCCTTGGAGTCCTCAAGCTTCTCCAGTGCCTGGCGCAGCTCCTCATCGGGGATCTCGCCCTGCTGCTTCTTTTAGTCAAAGTCCAGGGGGCGGCCCTCCAGCTTCTGCACGTGGTGCTGGATCCCCTTCAGGTCTTTCTCACACAGGTTCTGGAGGAAGTCAATGAAGTTCTGCTTGACCTCTATGTCCAGGGAGTTCTTCACCTCTGCCGGGTGCTTCATGGACTCGCCGGCATCCAGCAGTGCGTCACTGAAGTTGGACTCGTTGCCCAGCTCCTTCTGGTGGCGGATCAGGCACTGGCTCAGGAGCCCCTCCGACTGCAGGTAGCCGGGGTTCTTCACCTGGCCCCGGATCTTGCACACCGTGTTGAGCATGGTCAGCTTAGCCTGCGAGGCTGGGTTGGGCTGCAGGTACTTGATGGTCCTTGCCAGCATTTCTGTCAATGCCTTGCCTTGCTGATGACATCTCCATCTCTTTGAAGTCATCGTCCAGCTTGGTCCCCTCAGCCCCTCCAACCTTCTCACTGACCAGCTGGCTCGCCTTGTAGAACTGCTTCTTCAGCCCTGCAACCGACATGCTGCCTCCCACCGCTGAACCTCCCTCCCGGACCGTGCCAGCGACAGGCTCCCAGGCGTGCGACCCTCTGTGTGCCTCAGGAGCCCCACCACGTGCTTGCCAGCTCTGCGCCTGCCCCGGCGCCGCCTCCAGTTCATGATTCTTAAGTCTCCTTCAATCTAGATCTGTTCGCAGGATTGTTTCAAAGTATACTGACAAACCTTTGAGACTGTAAATGACCTGAGATATACGTTATCCTTATTTGAGAATAGTAATTTTTCAATACGCATGAAAGATCGTTACACATGAGCCAAGACAAATGAGCTGGCCTACTTACTTTGTATATAAATGTGTAAACTCCTCAAGACTTCCAATAATGAACTCCAATGAAGAAATTTGTTCAATGTCTTTATGTCCTTGGTGACAAATGGTTACAGACAATCAGAGCATTTTTCCTATCCACTAATGGTCAAGAAAAAAGCAGACAGATCCTCACTATCTTAGAGAACTAAATGAGAAAGTTGTTCGATGAAGAGGACTTCATCCAGAGAGGAAGGGATCTAGCTCACAGGGAAGATGCTGCAGGAGGCTGAGGAAAGTGAGGCTAGAGCAGTAAAACAGATCTGACAACCTGGTGAAGATAAGAAAGTGACCTGACAAAAATGAACGGAGCAGAGCACTAAATGAAGGGCCCTTTCCATGCTAATCTTGCATAATGCCCTCAACCAGCCTTAGCATAACTGAGTTTCTATTTAGCTTGCCATACTGTGGGGGGTGGTGGTGGCACAATTTAAGTTGCAGTAAGTTGTGTAACAAACTCACAATAGGGCCCTGCAGAAATATATATATACATATATATACACATATACATAAATATATATATAATATATATACATATATAATATATAAAATACATATACATATATATGAATATATATAAATATATATACATATATATAAGATATATATGTATATATATGTATATGTATTTTTAGGCAGGGTCTTGCTCTGTCACCCAGGCCGGAGTGCAGTGGTGTCATCTTGGCTCACTGCAACCTCTACCTCCTGGGTTCAAGCGATACCCCCGCCTCAGCATCCCTAGTAGCGGGGACTACAGGCATGTGCCATCACACCTGGTGAAGATATATATATAGATGATAGATAGATAGATAGATAGATAGATAGATAGATAGATAGATAGACCTATATCTACAGAGAAGGCCAGGCATGATGCCTCATGCCTATAATTCCAGTACTCTGGGAGAATGAGGCAGGAGGATCACTTGAGGCCAGGAGTTCGAAACAAGCCTGGGCAACACAGTGAGACCTCATTTCTCCAAAAAATAAAAATAAAATTGCAAAAAAAAACAACAAAAATAAACCTCACACCATATATGCAATTAACTCAAAATGGATCATAGATATAAATGTAACTATACAATTTCTGGGAGAAGACATAGAGAGTAAATCTTTTCCACTTTGGATTAAACAACAGGTTCTTAAAGATTTCTTAGGTAAGAAACAAAAAAGCACAAGCCATATAAGAAAAAATTGCTAACTTAAAGCTGATCAAAATTAAAAACTTCTGCTCTTCAGAAAACTTTACTTATTTATTTATTTATTTATTTTTTTGACACAGAGTCACTCTTTTGCCCAGGCTGGAGTGCAGTGGTGCAATCTTGGCTCATTGCAACCTCCACCTCCCAGGTTCAAGCACTTCTTGTCCTCAGCCTCCTGAGTAGCTGGGATTACAGGAATGGGCCACCACACGTGGCTAATTTGTGTATTTTTAGTAGAGATTGGGGTTTTGCCACATCTGCCAGCATGGGCGCGAACTCCTGACTTCAAGTGATCCACCTGCCTCGGCCTCCCAAAGTGCTGTGATTACAGGTGTGAGTCACTATGCCCAGCCAGAGAACACTTTGAACAGAATAAAAAGACAAACCACAACCTGAGAGAAGATATTTACCAAACACATATCATAAGGCCTTGTTTTTTGTTTTTATTTATTATTTAATTTTTGAGATAGTATCTCACTCTGTGACCCAGGCTGGAGTGCAGTGGCGATCACAGCTCACTGCAGCCTCGACCTCCCAGGCTCAAGCAATCCTCCCATCTCAGCTTCCTGAGTAGCTGGGACCACAGGTGAGCACCACCACACCTGCCTAATTTTTATGTTTTTGGTAGAGACAAGGTTTCACCATATTGCCCAGGTGGTCTAAAACTCCTGGCCTCAAGCAATCCTCCTGCCTCAGCCTCCCAATGTGCTGGGATTATAGGCATGAGCCACTGTACCTGGTCCCTGAAAAGACTTGTATCTAGAATGTATAAAGCACTCTTTTTGTTTGTTTGTTTGAGACGGAGTCTCACTGTGTCGCCCAGGCTGGAGTGCAGTGGCGTGATCTCTGCTCACTGCAAGCTCCACCCCCTGGGTTAACGCCATTCTCCTGCTTCAGCCTCCGAGTAGCTGGGACTAAAGGTGCCCGCCACTACGCCCGGCTAATTTTGTGTGTGTGTGTGTGTCTGTGTGTGTGTGTGTGTATTTAGTAGAGACTGGGTTTCACCGTGTTAGCCAGGATGGTCTCGATCTCCTGACCTCGTGATCCACCCGCCTTGGCCTCCCAAAGTGCTGGGATTACAGGTGTGAGCCACCACGCCTGGCCTAAAGCACTCTTAAAACTCAATAATAACGAATCTCCAATGGGATTACAGGAGGAAAAAAACCCAATAAAAATACTAATATCCAATTAAAATATGGGAGTAGATTGAACAGTATAGTAAAGAAGATATTTGCACATGAACATTCAACATCACTACTATTAAAGAAATGCAAATTAAAGCCACAATGAGATTCCACTACATATCTAGCAGTAGAAAGGTGAACATTTCTTTAAAAACTCAAATGTAAGAATCTGCTGGGCTGGGCCATGCATGGTGGCTCATGCCTGTAATCCCAGCACTTTGGGAAGCCAAGGCAGGTGGATCAAGTGAGGCCAGGAGTTTGAGACCAGCCTGGCTGACAAGACGAAACCCTATCTCTACTAAAAATATAAAAATTAGCTGGGCATGGTGGTGTGTGGCTATAATCCAGTTACTCAGGAGGCTGAGGGAGGAGCATCGCTTGAACCTGGGAGGCCGAGGTTGCAGTGAGCTGAGATCTTGCTGCTGCACTCCAGCAACAACTCTGTCTCAAAAAAACATCTGCTGGGCCGGACATGGTGGCTCACGCCTGTAACCACAGCACTTTGGGAGGCCAGGGGGTGTGGATCAGTTGAGGTCAGGAGTTCAAGACCAGCCTGGCCAACATGGTGAAACCCTGCCTCTACTAAAAATATAAAAATTGGCTGGGTGTGGTGGCGGGTGCCTACAGCTACTTGGGAGGCTGAGGCAGAAGAACTGTTTGAACTCGGGAGGTAGAGGTTGCAGTGAGCCGAGATGGCACCACTGCACTCTAGCCTGGGGATACAGCAAGACTGTGTTGCAAAAAAAAAAAAAAAAATGCTGAAGATGTGGAACAACTGTGACTCTCACACAATGCTGGTGGAAATGTAAAATGGCACAGCCACTTTAGGAAACAGTTTAGCAGTTTCTTAAAAAGTTAAATATACACTAAGCATGTGAACAATCCAACTCCTAGTTATTTACCCAAAGAAACGAAAACATAGGTTCACACAAAGACCTGTATATGAGTGTTTTTAGGAGTTTTATTCATAATTGCAAAAAATTGGAAGCTACCCAAATGTCTATACACTGATGAATGGATAAACAACTGATACATCCACACAACTGGAATACTACTGAGCAATAGAAAGGAGTGAAGAGTTGTCCCTCGGTGTCTGCAGGGGATTGGGCTCCAGTACCCCCCCGCAGATACCAAAGTCCACAGACGCTGAAGTATTTTATATGGAATGACATAATACTTGATACAATAAATGACATAAGCCTCGGGTATACTTTAAATACCTAATACAGTGTAAATGGTATGTAAATATTATACTGTGTTTTAAATTTTTACTGTTTTTATTGTTGTATTATTTTATTTTTTCCAAATATTCTCCATCCATGGTTAGTTGAATCTATGGATGAGGAACC
>NW_022097509.1:0-29371 GCF_006542625.1 Nomascus leucogenys
GGACTATAGGCGCAAGCCACCAGGGCAGCTAATTTTTTGTATTTTTAGTAGAGACGGGGTTTCACCGTGTTAGTGAGGATGATCTCCTGACCTCGTGATATGCCCGCCTCAGCCTCCTGAAGTATTGGGATTACAGGTGTAGCCACCGCGCCCAGTCCAGAGGTCGCTTTCATTATGTCTTGGTTTTGGCTGGCTTCTTTACCACATCTCGTTTTATCAGAGGGGTCTTCGTGACCTGTACCTTGCAAACCAGTCCTGCGGAACTCCTATTGCAAGACTACACAGGTTAATGGCTTAGCTCTACAATACCCCACTTCATTTTTAAATTTTATCTATCTGTCTATCTATCTATCTATCTATCTATCTATCTATCTATCTATCTATCTATCTATCTACTTTTAGAGACAGGGTCTTGCTCTGTTGCCCAGGCTGGAGTGCAGTGGTGTGATCATAGCTCACTGCAGCCTCCAATTCCTTAAGACTGTCCCACTGCAATGCCAGCCACAAGTCGCGCTTCACATGCTTCTGGCGATGGTTACAAATCAGGAGTTCCCACAACCCCTCCTTGGATTTGATACTTTGCTAGAATGGCTCACAGAACTCAGGAAAATAGTGAGTTACTAGGCTGACAGCTTATTATAAAATACAACTAAAAAACAGCAGATGGCTGGGTGCAGTGGCTCACTGCTGTAACACCAGCACTTTGAGAGGCCGAGGGGGGACCACTTGAGGTCAGGAGTTCAAGACCAACCTGGTCAAAACGGTGAAACCCTGTTTCTACTAAAACTACAACAATGAGCCAGGTGTGGTGGCGGGCACCTGAAATCCCAGCAACTCAGGAGGCTGAGGCAGGAGAACTGCTTGAACCTGGGAGGCAGAGGTTGGCTGAGCTGAGATTGCACCACTGCACTCCAGCCTGGGAGACAGAGTGAGACGCTGTCTCAGAAAAACAAAACCCAAAACAGGCAGGGCGCGGTGGCTCACGCCTGTAATCCCAGCACTTTGGGAGCTCAGGCGGGTGGATCACAAGGTCAGGAGATCAAGGCCATCCTGGCCAACATGATGAAACCCTGTCTCTACTAAAAATACAAAAATTAGCTGGGTGTGGTGGCGGGTGCCTGTATGTAGTCCCAGCTAGTTGGGAGGCTGAGGCAGGAGAATCGCTTGAACCCGGGAGGCGGAGGTTGCAGTGAGCCGAGATTGCGCCACTGCATTCCAGCCTGGCGACAGAACCAGACTCCTTCTCAACAACAACAACAACAACAACAAAAACAACAACAACAACAAAAAAACAAACCTGGCAGGATGGAGAAGACGCACAGGGTGAGGTGTGGAGAAGTGTGGGGAGCTTCGACATGCTTTCGGGTGCACCATCCTCTCAACACCTGATGGGTCCTTTGGGTTTTTTTTTTTTTTTTTTTTTAGATGGAGTCTTGCTCTGTCACCCAGGCTGGAGTGCAGTGGTGTGATCTCGGCTCACTGCAAGCTCCACTTCCCAGGTTCACGCCATTCTCCCGCCTCAGCCTCCTGAATAGCTGGGACTACAGGGGCCCGCCACCACGCCCAGCTAATTTTTTGTATTTTTAGTAGAGACGGGGTTTCACCATGTTAGCCAGGATGGTTTCGATCTCCTGACCTTGTGATCCGCCTGCCTCTGCCTCCCAAAGTGCTGGGATTACATGCGTGAGCCACCGCGCCCGGCCACCTTTGGATTTTTATGGTGGTTCCATTATGTAGGCATGGTTGATTACATCATTGGCCCTTGGTGATTAAACTGAATCTCAAGCCCTCTTCCCTCCCCAGAGGCCAGGAGGTGGGGCTGAAAGTTCCACTTCTCTAATCACATGCGTGCTTCCCCTGGCATCCAGCCCCCTCCTTAGGGGCTTTCCAAAAGTCACTCATTAACTTAAACTCTGTGTGTTGAAACGGGCTTGTTTTGATAACGAAAGATGTTCCTTTAACTTTTGTTGCTCCAGGGATATTTCAGGAGCTGGGGACAAAAGACAAATATTAATTTATTATATTACATTAGGGCTCTGTTGCCAGGAACTGGGGACCAATATCAAACTACTTTTCATATCATATCTCAATATTGCAATGGCCTATTGCATAAAAATTAAAAAAGTAAAAAAGCAACCAAAAAATCACCTGTTACATCATCACCACCCAGAGTGACCAGAACCCATTTTGGCCTCTTTCCATCTGGTTATGTGTAGATTTATGAAGAGCCAAATTCTTTGAGGCTCCCTTTGCTCTGTGCTGTGTCAATCTGTATGCAGTCCTTTGGCAGCTCTTCACAGTCTCCCCAGAGAATTATTTCACTTAAAACACAAGTTATAACTGAATAGGGTTATTGCTTGATGTGCACATGGGAAGTCAGTAACTGAGACACTGGGTTGTAGCAGAGAAAGAGGCTTAATTGTAGTAGGGCTGCTGAATGAGGACACTAGAGGAAACCTCAAATCCATCTCCCTGAGGAGTTTGGGCTAGGAATTTTAAGGGTTTTGGAGGGAACTGATCATTGATTGGTGCAAGGTGAATTCACAGACAGGGAAATGAAGAAACTGCATTCTTATGCTAATTGATTCCTCTGTGGGAGCCTTCAAACTGGTTGGCATCAGCTGTTCTGTTGGAATTCAGGATTGGAGAAACATCTTCAGCAATTCTTTTTTTTTGAGACAGATTCTTGCCCTGTCACTCAGGCTGGAGTGCAATGGTGCGATCTGGGCTCACTGCAACCTCCACCTCCTGGGTCCAGCGATTCTCCTGCCTCAGCCTCTTGAGTAGCTGGGATTACAGGCATGCACCACCATGCCCCACTAATTTTTGTATTTTGTAGAGATGGGTTTCTCCATGTTGGCTAGGCTGGTCTCGAACTCCTGATCTCAGGTGATCCACCCACCTCGGCCTCCCAGAGTGCTGGGATTACAGACGTGATCCCAACACACCCGGCCATCTTGAGCAATTCTTAAACAGAAGTCTCATGATTCTAATGTCAGAGATCCTATCTATAGGAACATGGAGATGCAGATGTTTGGTACTGAGTGTTAAGTGATTTTAGGTTACAAGGAACTGGGCCAAAGAGCAGCCCGATTAATGCTTAATTATACCTGTATTCCTATCCAGAGTTCTTGTCAACCTTATGAGGATGGCTTCAGTGTGAGTGAGGTAAACTTTACTCAGTGACCCCTGAAAGAGGTGGGGGAGGGCATTTACACCCCTTCCCCCACACACCCACCCCATATCTCAAAAGTCTTAACTTGCTTAGCTCCCTCTTGACCTCTCTGTGGGGTTGCTTTCTCCATCTAGAACCTGTTTTGTTGGCTCCTTGATCTCCTCCTTTGATCTCCTCCCAGTTGCAGACCTTCAACTTTTCTGTCTCTGGTTTTGCAGGTCAGTTTATCCCTACTCCCTGCTTGCCCCCACATGTGTACAGCCAAGACCTATTTCAGTACTGGGGAGAAAGAAAAAAAAAAAGAGGGTTGCAGGTTTATAGAACCTCTAGAGAGCAGGAGGGGTTAGAAACATCCAAAATTTTCTTTCTCTCTTTTTTTTCTGAGGTGGAGCCTTGGTCTGTAACCCAGGCTGGAGTGCAGTGGTGTGATCTCGGTTTACTGCAAACTCTGCCTCCTGGGTTCAAGCGATTCTCCTGCCTCAGCCTCATGAGTAGCTAGGTTACAGGCGTGCACCATCACACTTGGCTAAATTTTGTTATTTTTTGTAAAGACAGGTTTTGCCATGTTGGCCAGGCTGGTCTTGAACTCCTGGCCTCAAGTGATCCTCCCACCTTGGCCTCCCAAAGTGCAGGGATTACAGGTGTTAGTCACTGCGCCCGGCCGAAATTTTATTTTAATTTTTAAATTATACATTTAAACTGTAGGAGATCAGAATATGCCACCCCAAAATATGACTATAGACCAGAATATGCTGCCCCAAATATACTTCTTCGGCATGGGGATTATTTTGAACTGATTTTTTTTTAACAAAAAAACTTACAGTTAGAGAACAAACAGGTTAATCGTGTTTAATGAACAGACCCAGGAAATGTCCTGATGTACCAATACCTTAAGAAACAAGGCCGTGCGCAGTGGCTCACACCTGTAATCCCAGCACTTTGGGAGGCTGAGGCTGGCAGATCACCTGAGGTCAGGAGTTTGAGACCAGCCTGGCCAACACGGTGAAACCCCGTCTCTACTAAAAATACAAAAAATTAGCCGGGCGTGATGGCACACACCTGTAATCTCAGCTACTCAGGAGACTGAGGCGGGAGAATTGCTTGAACTTGGGAGGTGGAGGTTGCAGTGAGCTGAGATCATACCACTGTACTCCAGCCTGAGTGACAGAGCCAGACTCGGTCTCAAAAACAAAAACAAAAACAAACAAAAAAAAGCATTCTTAGAGCATTCTTAGTGTGAGTTTTGATTTAAAGATAAAGATAATATATTAGAGGCCAGGCGTGGTGGCTCACGCCTGTAATCCCAGCACTTTGGGATGCCGAGGTGGGTGGATCATGAGGTCAGGAGATTGAGACCATCCTGGCTAACACGATGAAACCCCGTCTGTACTAAAAATACAAAAAAAATTAGCCGGATGTTGTGGCGGGAGCCTGTAGTCCCAGCTACTCGGGAGGCCGAGGCAGGAGAATCGCTTGAACCCGGGAGGCAGAGATTTCAGTGAGATGAGATCAAGCAATTGCACTCCAGCCTGTGCGACAGAGCGAGACTCCGTCTCAAAAAAAAAAAAAAAAAGATAATATATCACATAATAATAGATTCTTGCAGAAGACAGTAGTTACACAAGGACCCAGCTGATAAAACAGGATGCACTAAAGAAGCCAGACAAAACCCACCCAAACTAAGATGGCAATGAATGTGACCCCTGGTCATCCTCACTGCTCATTATATGCTAATTATAGTACATTAGCATATGCTAAAAGACACTCCCACCAGCACCGTGGCAGTTTACAAATGCCATGGCAATGCCCGGAGGTTGCCCAATATGGTATAAAAGGAAGAAGAACCTTCAGTTCCAGGAAATCCCTGCTCCTTTCCCAGAAAACTGGTAAATATTCTACTCTATATTTATCATGAGATCAACAAATATCCATAAAAATAATCAACCAGCAGACCTTGGGGCTGCTCTGCCTATGGAATAGCCATTTTTAAATTTCTTTGCTTTCTTAATAAACTTGCTTTCACTTTACTCTGTGGACTTGCCCTGAATTCCTTGCTGCAGCAGCTCCAAGAACCCTTTCTTGGGGTCTGGATCAGGACTCAGGACCACTTTCTGGTAACAGAAGTATTCTAGGTGTTAAAAGATAAACTGGTGCTGGGTGTGGTAACTCACGCCTGTAATCCCAGCACTTTGGGAGGCTGAGATGGGTGGATCACGAGGTCAGGAGACAGAGACCATCCTGGCTAACATGGTCTCTACTAAAAATACAAAAAATTAGCTGGGCGTGGTGGCGGGTGCCTGTAGTCCCAGCTACTTGGGAGGCTGAGGCAGGAGAATGGCATGAACCCAGGAGGTGGAGCTTGCAGTGAGCTGAGATCACGCCACTGCACTCCAGCCTGAGCGACAGAGCGAGACTCCGTCTCAAAAAAAAAAAAAAAGATAAACTGGCATATTAGAATTTTAAAGAGCTGGCCAGGTGAGGTGGCTCATGCCTGCAATCCCAGCAGTTTTGGAGGCTGAGGTGGGAGGATTACTTGAACCCAGCAGTTCAAGACCAGCCTGGACAACATAGTGAGACCTCGTCTCTTCAAAAACAAAACAAAAAAAGTGCTAATTTGAGCAGACGGCAATTCATGAATCAGGTAGACTGGGGGATGAATCCCAGACTGGGGGATTCTGGTGTTTCAGAGCATAAAGGAAAAATTGTATAGGGCAAAGAAACTATTTGATTGGTTCAAATGCAGATTATAACCATGGAAAGTCCCTTGCTAGTAGTAACTTGTGGTGGTTTCTGATTAGTTAAACCCATCTATACTGAGATGGGTTTTGATTTACTTACATAGAAACCCAGGGCACAAGGCCGGGCACGGTGGCTCACGCCTGTAATCCCAGCACTCTGGGAGGCCGAGGTGGGTGGATCGCCTGAGGTCAGGAGTCTGAGACCAGCCTGGCGAACACGGAAAAACTCCACCTCTACTAAAAACACAAAAAATTGCCAGGCATGGTGGCAGGCGCCTGTAATCCCAGCTACTCGGGAGGCTGAGGCAAGAGAATCGCTTGAACCTGGGAGGTCGAGGTTGCAGTGAGCTGAGATTGCATCACTGCACTCCAGGCTGGGTGACAAGAGTGAAACTCTGTCTCAAAAAAAAAAAAAAAAAAAAGAAACCCAGGGCACTAGAGTGGCCTCAGTCTAATGGCCTCCCAATTATTTTAACACATGTAATAAATGAAGAAGATGAGCCACCGTGCCGGCCCTAAATCTCATCTTGAATTCCCACATGTTATGGTGGGGACCCAGTGGGAGGTAATTGAATGATGGGGGCGAATCTTTCCCATGCTGTTCTCTTGATAGTGAATAAGTCTCACAAGATCTGATTTTTTAAAATTATTATTATTATTATACTTTCAGTTCTAGGGTACATGTGCACAACATGCAGGTTTGTTACATATGTATCCATGTGCCATGTTGGTGTGCTGCACCCATTAACTCGTCATTTAGCATTAGGTATATCTCCTAATGCTGTCCCTCCCCCGTCCCCCCAACCCACAACAGTCCCCGGTGTGTGATGTTCCCTTCCTGTGCCCATGTGTTCTCTTTGATCAATTCCCACCTGTGAGTGAGAACATGCGGTGTTTGGTTTTTTGTCCTTGCGATAGTTTGCTGAGAATGATGGTTTCCAGCTTCATCCATGTCCCTACAAAGGACATGAACTCATTATTTTTTATGGCTGCCTGATGTTTTTTAAAGACGAGTTTCCCTGGACAAGTTCTCTCTCTTTACCTGCCACCATCCATGTAAGACATGACTTGCTTCTCATTCTGCCATGATTGTGAGGCCTCCCCAGACATGCGGAACTGTAAGTTCATTAAACCTCTTTCTTGGCCAGATGCCAAGTGTAATCCCCACACTTTGGGAGGTCAAGGCAGGTGGATCACGAGGTCAAGAGATCGAGACCATCCTGGCCAACATGGTGAAACCCTGTCTCTACTAAAAATACAAAAATTAGCTGGGCATGGTGGCGGGCACCTGTAGTCCCAGCTACTTGGGAGGCTGAGGCAGGAGAATTGCGTGAACCCGGGAGGCAGAGGTTGCAGTGAGATGGGATCGCGCCACTGCACTCCAGCCTGGTGACAGAGCAAGACTCTGTCTCCAAAAAAAAAAAAAAAAAAAGCATAAAAAAAAAACAAAAAAGACCCTTTTTCTTTTGTAAATTGCTCAGTCTAGGGTATGTCGTTATCAGCAGCACGAGAATGAACTAATACACCGGGCATGGTGGCACATGCCTGTGGTCCCAGATACTTGGGAGGCTGAGGTGGGAGGATCCCCTGAGCCTGGGAGGTCGAGGCTGCAGTGAGCTGTGATTGTGCTCTCTCACTGCACTCCAGCTTGGGTGAGAGTGAGACCCTGTCTCCAAAAAATAAAATAAAATAAAATAAGAAATTATGCCATTTGATTGTCAGTCTTTTCCCAACCCCTAATGAATGAATGAAAGGATCCAGGCATCTATCATCAAAGGCTGCTAAAGTCACAAAAAAAGAACTCTATACTTCCTGCACCACCTAAGAATTGTCCCTGTGGAGAAGGGAGAGCAGGAAATCCTGAATCTGATCAAGGCTTCAGGTCTAACAATCAATTTACAGGCAATACAAAGGACAGAGGAACAGGTGAAACCACACCAGGGGAATGCAATCAGCAAACTCGACACTGTGGAAACTACAGGACAAATGATCTGTTTCTTCAACAAATAAATTGCAAGGGGGAAGGAAACATGATGGAGGAGGTACGTACCGTAAAGATGGGGTTTCTACATGTTGGTCGGGCTGATCTCGAACTCCTGACCTCAGGTGATCCATCCACCTTGGCCTCCCAAAGTGCTGGGATTACAGGCGTGAGCCACTGTGCCCAGCCACTAGTCCCCTTTTGTTAGGCATCTAAATTGTTTCCAATCCCGTGTTCTCTCAACAGCTCTGGGATGAACATTGTTGTGGATCATTCAACATGAAAATCTTTCCGTGTTTCTTAGGACAAAGTCTTTGAAGTGGGGTTTCCAGGTGAATAGATAAGCATATCTTTTTTTTTTTTTTTTTTTTAGATGGAGTTTTGCTTTTGTTGCCCAGGCTGGAGTGCAACGGCGTGATCTCGTAACCTTCGCCTCCCCGGTTCAAACGATTCTCCTGCCTCAGCCTCCCAAGTAGCTGGGATTACAGGCATGCACACCACGCTCGGCTAATTTTTTTTTTTTTGAGACAGGGTCTTGCTCTGTCACCCAGGCTGGAGTGTAGTGGCGTGATCCTGGATCACTGCAACCTCCGCTTCCCGGGTTCAAGCGATTCTCCTGCTTCAGCATCCCAAGTAGCTTGGATTACAGGTGCCTGCCATCATGCTGGCTAATTTTTGTATTGTTAGTAGAGACGGGGTCTCACCATGTTGGCCGGCTGGTCTTGAACTCCTGACCTCAAATAATCCACCCACCTCGGCCTCCCAAAGTGCTGGGATTACAGGCGTGAGGCACCGTGCCTGGAAATTTTGTATTTTTAGTAGAGACAGATTTCTCCATGTTGGTCAGGCTGGTCTCGAACTCATGACCTCAGGTGATCCACCTGCCTCTGCCTCCCAAAGTGCTAGGATTACAGGCATGAGCCACAGAGCCCGGTGATAAGCATATCTTTAAGGTATGTACCTCACTGACCTGCAGAGGGAAATTGGTTCAACTTCCCTCCAGCAGCCCATGAAAGATCCTTGCCTCTGTCACCTGGTCACTTCTGAAACTCTTGTCTTCCTTGCCTTCTATGATCCTCTCTCAGATCTCTGCGAAATGCTTCATGAATCTTAGTTCATCACATCACTCAGTGAGGCAGGTACTTTTATTATCACCATTTAGAGATAGAGAAATGGCTAAGAAAGTGTAAGTAACCAGCCCAAGGACACATGGCTCCTAATAAGCTGTGATTGGCATAGAGAGCTGCCTGGTGCCAGGGCCTGGCCTCCTACCCTCTGGCTGTGTCAATGGGCAGCTCTTTCTCTGCCTTCTCTGCTGCTCCTCTTCTCTCTCTACATTGTCCCCAACTTCTGTTTCCTGCTCCCTTGGGTCTTTCATTCCTTTCTTCTGCAGCAAACTTGTCTCCCACTAGCTCTATAAAGATTCCTGCTGGGCATGGTGGCTCACACCTGTAATCCCAGCACTCTGGGTGGCTAAGGCGGGTGGATCATGAGGTCAGGAGATTGAGACCATCCTGGCCAACGTGGTGAAACCTCGTCTCTACTGAAAATACAAAACAATTAGCTGGGCCCGGTGGCGCGCTCCTGTAATCCCAGCTACCCAGCAGACTGAGGCAGGAGAATCACTTGAAACTGGGAGGCGGAGATTGCAGTGAGCCAAGATCGCGCCACTGCACTCCAGTCTAGCGACACAGTGAGACTCTGTCTCAAAAAAAAAAAAAAAAAAAAAAGATTCCTAAAGTTGCACGTTAGTTCAATTCAGCTCTCATGGGTTTATATTTCCAGATGTCTCTCCAGAGAGGGTGTTAGAATCACAGCAGCTCAGTGAAGCAGAAACATCTCTGGTTCAGCTACTCGGGAGGCTGAGGCATGAGAATTGCTTGAACCCAGGAGGCAGAGGTTGCAGTGAGCCGAGATCATGCCACTGCACTCTAGCCTGGGTGACAGAATGAGACTGTCTCAAAAAAACACACAGAAACATCTCCGGGGCAAGGGTCCTTGGGCCAGGGCTTTGCTCTCGGGAGCTTCCCGCCTGGCTAAGTCCCTTCACCCATCTGATTCTCAGTTCCTTCCTGTGTAAAAGTGGGCATGAAAACACACAGGATTGAAAAATAGTATTTATTTATTTCTTTTTTGAGACAGGGTCTCACTCTGTTGCCTGGGCTGGAGTGCAGTGGCACCATCTTGGCTCACTGCAACCTCCACCTCCTGGGTTCAAGTGTTTCTCTTGCCTCAGCCTCCCAAGTAGCTGGGACTACAGGTGCATGCCACCATGCCTGGCTAATTTATGTATTTTTAGTAGAGACGGAGTTTTGCCATGTTGGCCAGGCTGGACTTGAACTCCTGACCTCAGGTGATCCACTCACCTTGGCCTCCTAAAATTCTGGAATTACATGCATAAGCCACCGTGCCTGGCCCCCACCGATGTTTAATAAACATCTCAAACTCAATATGGCTCAGACTGAGCCCCTAATCTCCCGGCACTGAACAGCTCCTGCCCACAACCTTCCCATTGTTCATGGCAGCTCTATCTTCTCAGTAATAGCATTCTTGACTCCTCCACCCACTACAGTTTGTTGGGACGTCTGGGGGCTTCCCTGCATGTTAGCTCCAGTGTCTGGTTGCCTCTTGCCACCTGTACATCATTTTCAAGCCTACAGTTCAGTGTAGGGTTCCTTTGCTCCACTCTGATCTGAGCCACCATCCTCTCTCGCCTGGACTATTGCAGTAGTTTCCTCATCTCCCAGTGGGTCTCACTCCTGTCCCTGCTCCCTGGCACCTTCATTCCACACAGCAGCCACAGTCTCCACCACGTTCTAGGAGGCCCCCTGTGATCCAGTGCCTGTGACTCCGCTCAGCTCATTTCAACTACTCGGCCTTCCGTCCCCACTCCAGCCACACCAGCCCCCTAGCTGGGCCTAGAGCATGTCAGAAATGCTCCCACCTTGGGGTCTGGAAGCTTCCCTCCAGATATCTCCGTGACTTTCTCAAAGTCTAAGGTTTTGCTAACATAGCACTTTTGTATGAGGCCTTTCCTGACCTCTCTTATTTATTTTTTTTGAGATGGAATTTCCCTCTTGTTGCCCAGGCTGGAGTGCAGTGGCGCGATCTCGGCTCACCACAACCTCCGCCTCCTGAGTTCAAGTGGTTCTCCTGCCTCAGCCTCCCTAGTAGCTGGGACTACAGGTGCGTGCCACCACCCCCGGCTAATTTTTTGTATTTTTGGTAGAGATGGGGTTTCACCATGTTGGCCAGTCTGGTCTCAAACTCCTGACCTGAGGTGATCCACTTGCCTCGGCCTCCCAAAGTGCTGGGATTACAGGTGTGAGTCCCTGTGCCCAGCCTTGACCTCCCTATTTTGAATTGTACCCCTCCCCACCCACAGTCTTCCTCCACTCCCTTTTTCTGCATTACTGCTCATTTCCCTCCAGGACATCATCTCCTACACCCTGTAATTTACTTATTTATTTGGCTGTTAGTTACTATCTGTCTCCCTCACTGCAATCTAACACCGTATTCACTGAAGTCCCCCAATGGAGTGAAGGACGTGCCATCCCCAAATATGCCAAATTGGCATAGTGATTATTTTGAGCTGAAAGTATTGGAGAAATTGTAGTTTCAGAAAGGGCGAGCTGACCTGTCTTTTCCTGTATGCAGTAAGCCATAAAGATTCCTCTGGGAGGTCCCTTCCCTGGATGAGAAATTAGCTCTTATTCTCACAGACTGGGAAGTGAGGCTGCAACAGACCTGAATAAATAAACATTCCAGGCTGGGTGCGGTGGCTCACACCTGTAATCCCAGCACTTTGGGAGGCTGAGGTGTGTGGATCATCTGAGGTCAGGAGTTCGAGACCAGCCTTCAGAGACCAGCTCTGGCCCTCCCAGATGCCTCCGTCTGCCCCACCCTCAGCTGCTGCGCTGTGCCAGCAGGTCCCGCAGGGCTTTGCAGTCCTCACTCAGGTCTTCCATTCAAGAAATGTTCATTGACTGATACTGAGCAGGCCACTGGGGTGAGTGGTCAATAAGACCCAGCCACCACACTGAGATAAAGTTGGTGGGGAGACAGACCACAATCACGTACCATACAGGCCATGATGGGCAAATGTCAAGGGTGTACGGGGCAGGAGCATCACAGCGACGGCACCCAACCCGACCTGCAAGGTATAGGAAGGATTCCTGGAAAAAGGAACCACTAGCTAAGACCAAAGGGCAAGTGAAGCTCAGCCAGGCAAAGGGAAGACGTGGGCCCAAGCTGACTAGAAAGGCCCAGAGGCCATCATAAGACACTGGGAAGGGGAGGGGCCGGAGCAGTGCACAGGGGCCAGACCACAACGGTGGGCAAGGGGGTGGGGTTTATCCGTCTCAAAAAAAAAACAAACAGATAAATAAAATATGAGTCAAATGTATGTATGGATTAAACTGCTTTATTTACTATAAAGTCTGTACATATATGAGCAATAACTATTACTTCCTCTTTTATTAATGTATTCTTTCTGGCTTCCTGAAGGACATCTTCACTGGGATGTTCTGCCTGGAACTTAAACCCCAGCCCTGGTCTCCCCTGCGTGGCCCCTGACTTCCCAGCTTTGCCAGTGGCACCACCATTCGCGTCGCTCATGTCTCCCCCTGTTCTCCTTCCTTTCTAATTGCTCTGAAACCTCACCCATTTGCCCTATCCACTCCTCCGTTCCCCAGCTATCATGCTCTTTTCCTGGACAGACTTCCGGTCAAGCTGCTGCCTTGCTCAAAGACCTTTGTTGGCCGCGTGGCCTAAAGCGTTAAGTGAAACCTCCTACCTGGGCACTGGAGGACCTGGCCATGCTGCTCTCCCCTTCACAGTTGACCTAGACTTGGGACAAGCTGGATTCCTGAGAATCCGTGTTTCCTGCTCCTGTGCCTTTGCTCAGGCTGATCCCTCCGCCTGGAGCGCCTTCCTTCATCTCTGTTTGCCCCAGTCCCGCCCGCCCTGTAAGGCCCAGTCTCGACATGGCTTTGCTGCAGGAGGGCTTTCCCAATATGCTTCGGGGCAGGCTGTCTCCACCTTTCGGAACCTTTTGCACCATCTTCTATTTTGGGCGGTATCTGTCGCCAAGTTGAGTGTTGGGTCATGTCATTTGAAGGCCATCCTACCGAACTGTAAGCTCTTTCAGGGCACGGGCTGCGTCTTGTCCCTTTCTATGTCCCTTGTAGCCTCAGCACGGGGCCGGATTTCACTCAACCCAAGGGTGACCTGGCATTTCAGGTTCAATGCAGAGCGGCCTGACAGGCACACTTCCTGCAATGGCTACATGATGGCAGCACAGACCGGGTTTCGACACCCAGGCGCGCCTCCTGCACCCACAGCACTTTCTCGGCCCTAATGGAGTACCCGGTCCCCTGGAGATGTTGTGCAGGAGGGTCCCCTCTCTAGGGCTGGGGGCTTTAGGGCTGGGGAAGAGGCACCAGGGGCAGAGCCTCTGGACCCCACCTGGAGTCCTGTAGTGAGTGCGTTTCCTCGCCTTCCCGGTGGCCCCTTTTCCAAGAGAGAACTTGCGGAGGGGGGAGGGGGGAGGGGGGAGGGGGGAGGGGGTAGGGGGAGGGGAGGAAGGTGCACTAGGGAGGGAGTCGGCGGGTTTGGGTCCTGGTTCTGTGCTGCGGTCCTAGGCAGGTGTGGTGTGTAACGGGAAAGGGCCTGTCACAAAGCGTGGCAAATGTGCTCGTGGCAGATGCCCACGAACGTTTGTCTCCCTGTCCTCTGGCCTCCACCTCCCCTGCAATTTTCCCAAAGGCAAAATGATGGGTTGGACAAACGATCCGAAGTGTAGCCACGTTCGCTGCGCATGGGGCAAGGTGGGGGGGTGGGGGTTGGGGCCCCAGATCGCTCTGCTCCCATCTCAAGGCCCCCGCTTCTGGAGGCAGGGTTAGCTCCATGTAGGCAGAGGAAACACCCCGGGTTTCTTAGGATTCTTGCTGCGTGACCTTGGGAAGTCCCCGCATGCCTCTGGCTGCAGCTGCCGCCTGTGAAAGAAGGGGCTACACTTCCTGGATGGTGGAAGGTTGCTAAGGTAACCACAAAGTGCCCGGTCAGCAGCAGCTGCTGTCATCATCATAGTTATTATTATTAGGGTTTCGTCCTGTGCCAGCATTTGACAATTCTAACCCCACCTGGAGGCCTGCTAAGAAGAGCAGGCGAGGGCTGGTGCTCATTTAGGGATGCCTAAAATGTTTGCAGGGGGAGCAGGAGAGAGGAAGGACAAAGGATTTCATGAAGGTCAAAGACCTGGGTTTGGGGCTTCCCGGGGCTAGGGGGTGCGGAGGGAGGGCCCCAGATCGCGCCTTCTCCCTGTAGGTCTGGTCCCGGGGTCGCGGCGCACGTGCGCAGGAGGAAGCCGTGGGCCCGGCCAGCAGAGGGCGCCGCGAGCACCACGCCCGGGCTTAGCTGTGCGGGGCTCCGCCTTGCTGCGCAGTGGGCAAGCTGGCCTGGCTGCGATGGGGGAGGGCTACGCTGGGGAGCTACGGGTAGGGGGAGCTGTCACCGTTTTCGGTTGTTGGTCGGTGTCCTGTATGGCATTGTGGGTTTGCCTGTAACCACCACATGTTCATTCATTCATTCATTCATTCATTCAACTAGCAGGATCAAGCACCCACAAGTTTCAGCCACTGCTGGGAGTAAAGAGGGGAACGAGGTGCATGCTGGAGAACCCGCACCCACCATCCAGGTGACAGAGGTCAGCCCAGGGCTGGGGGAGCTTGGAGGAGGGGCCGCCTACCTGGAGAGAACAGGCGAGCCAGACAGAAGGCAGGAAGCACAGAGAGCCCGCTCGCAGCTTGGCAATGTGGGGAGCTGAACAGAGCAAGAGCTGTTTGGGGCCATGCTCTCGAACACTGGCCCAGGGCCGGCAATGTCGAAGCCATGATGAATCCAAGGCTAAACTACAGTAGACACAACGGCTGTCCCTAAGGGGGTTATAATTGCGTGAGTGGTGTGTGTGTGTGTGTTTGGGGTGGGGGGCACTGGGGTGGGAGGCTGGGGCGTGTAGGCAAATACCAGGACTGGAAAAAGTAGAGGCCTAGGATCTCGACCCTCCTAGGCCGGCAGGGGTGTCTTGCTGCCTCCCTGTGAAGGTAGGTGGGCTGCATGGGGAAGGAGGGCCAGGTATGTGAGTGGGGGAGTGGTCAGAGGGGTGGGGTAGGAACCAAGGGCAGCAGGGAGTCCAGGTGGGAGCAGTGGGAATGGGGATAGAGTAGACAGTCTGGTGGGAGAGTGAGGGGTGGCAGGGGGACAGTGGGGAGAGGGTGGCAAAGACTGCTTGAGCCTCTGAGCCTCAGTTAACTCAGAGGGCAGTGAGGACAGAGACAATGGGAAAAAAGAATAAAGTGAAGACCATCTTGGTTCCATTATGAGGAGTAGAGTGCCTTGATCAAGGAGGTGATGATGGTTCCATGTGTCCTGGGTAGGTCAGAGAGCAGGACCTGAGAGAATTAGAACTGGTGGCAGCCTTTCAGGCCATCTTATCTGATTCCTTTCTCTTATATATGGGGAAACTGAGGCTCAGAGAAGGGAAGGAAAGGCTACTCCCCCCAGAACAGAGTTCAGCTCTTAGTGGCACATTTTTTTTTTTTGAGATAGCATCTTGCTCTGTTGCCCTGGCTGGATTGCAGTGGCTCAGTCATAGTTCACTGCAGCCTTGACCTTCTGGGCTCAAGTGATCCTCCATCAGCCTCCTGAGTAAGCTGAGACTACAGATGCATGCCACCATGCCTGGCTAATTTTTAATTGTTTTGTAAAGGTGTGGGGGGTCTCCCTATGTTGCCCAGGCTGGTCTCAAACTCTTAGGCTCTAGCGATCCTACAGCCTCAGTCTCCCAAAGTGCCAGGATTACAGGCTCAAGCTGCCATGCCCCGCCCTGGTGGCACATTTTAAAATGCGGAACACCGACTGATAGGAGCTTTTCTGGAAAAGCTCAGCTGGGGATAAACCATGTCATTGTCACCACCGAGTACCTAATGGGTGCTAAGCACTTCCCAACACTATCCCTCTTACATGTGCAGCCCTGAAGTCAGTGATCCATCTTTTACAGAGGAGAAAATGGAGGTTCAGAGAGGTTAAGTAAGAGACAGACAACACAGCTGGTAAGGGCTTGAGCTGGGATTCATATCCAGAGTGCCCTCCCGCCTACCCTGTATGAGGGCCTCTGCCAGGGAACAGCCAGTGAGGCCGTTACAGGGTGAGGGGCTGTGCTGGGGGCAGGGAAGCACCTCCATCTGTGTGTATGCCTCAGGATCCTGTGGGCAGGGAGGCATCAATTTCATCTCAGAATGAACTTTCCAGCCAGCAGAGCTGCCCAGTCACAGAGTGGGCTCCACTAAGGAGCAGAATGTGCTGTCTCCTCCCAGGACAGGCAGTGGCCCCCTGTTGCCCCAGAGCAAGAGCAGATGCTTTAACTTTGCAGATGCACCCAGCATTGGAGGATCTGCCTGGCTCAGCCCCCTTCTCTCTCCAGCTCTGCCTCACCTCCTCTCCCCATCACCCTCTGCATTCCTGCCAGTCAGTCCTTCTTTCAGCCACTTTCTGGGTACACTCCTCAGCTCTGGAACTTTGCACATGTGGTTCTTCCACCCTGGCAGCTAGACTACCCATTCTCAGGCCACTGGAAACCTTCCATGACATCCAACAAGGTCAAGTCGCTGCCCATGTGTGCTGCTCAAGTGGCTTCTCTGCCTCTTCAAATATGCCTCATCACACCTTGTGAATGATTGGTTAGTCACTTCCACGAGGGCAGGACTGCTTTGCCTGTTTTCAGGTGTTTCTCCAGCACCTGGCACCGCACATTGTGTAGTGCTCAAGAAGAGTTTGCTGAAAGAATGAATAACGGATGAAGAAAGAATGATGAAGTACTCAAGGCCAAATGCACGGGGGAAGGGACTTAAGTCAGCTGACCTTCACATCCCCTCCATCATCGTTTGGCCATAGTTCATGGTCTTTGATCAATTCCCTAGGGGTTAGAGATTCACAACCACAGTTAATAAACATTTAAGATCTGTCAGGTGTTTTCTCACCGATCGAATAATAAGTAGGGGCTGGGCGTGGTGGCTCACGCCTGTAATCCCACCACTTTGGGAGGCCTAGGCGGGCGGATCATCTGAGGTCAGGAGTTCGAGACCAGCCTGGGCAATATGGCAAAACCCCGTCTCTACTAAAAACACAAAAATTAGCCGGCGTCGTGGGTGCCTGTAATCCCGGCTACTCTGGAGGCTGAGACAGAATAGCTTGAACCCGGGAAGCGGGGTTGCAGTGAGCCGAGATTAAAAAAAAAAAAAAAAAAGGGACAAAGTGAAACTTTTTCAATGGATACTAGCTTGGAGGCTTCAAGCCCTGCCTGGAATACTTTGCGCGCAGGTCGTTGCCACACCTGGCTGGACCAGCAGGGCCTCTCCTGGAACTCACGTGAGCTTTTGCTCACAGATCTGGGCTCCCAGCTGCGCTTCTAGAAATGGCCACCAGGTGGTGGCAGAAGCTAAGAGTCCGGGCTTAGGGAACGCCGGCTCAGCCCCGGACCACCGGCAGGGGGCGCGACTGCTCCGCCAGGTGAGCGGGCGCAGCAGAGGTGGGCCAGGTGTACCTGCTGGGCTAAGGGGCGCTGGGTGTGTCCCACCAGGAGTGGGTGGAGGAGGAGGGCCTAACAGCAGCAGGGAAGGAAGGCTGGGTGGCCCCTTTACTCTTCTTTGTACAGTGGGGACTTGACCCCTACTTCATGGGATTTATAGAAAAACTGTGAAGGTCTGTAAGGTCTCTATCGCAGCCACTCAACGCTGCCCTTGTGGTGTGGGACAACCCGTGGGTGCGTGGGGGTGGCTGTTCAGATGTCACAAAACGCAGCTGTCCCTCGGGTTCCATGGGGCTTTGGTTCCAGGACCTTCTACTTAATACTAAAATTTGCAGGTGCTCAAGTCACTGCTATAAAATGGAGTAGTAGTTGCATATAACCTACGCATACCCTTTAAATTATCTCCGGATTACTCAGAAGACCTAATACGATGTAAATGCTGTATAGATAATTTTTTTTTTTTTTTTTGAGACGGAGTCTCGCTGTGTCGCCCTGGCTGGACTGCAGTGGTGCGATCTCGGCTCACTGCAACCTCTGCCTCCCAGGTTCAAGCGATTCTCTTGCCTCAGCCTCTGGAGTAGCTAGGACTACAGGCGCACACCACCATGCCCAGCTAATTTTTGTATTTTTAGTAGAGACGGTGTTTCACTATGTTAGCTAGGATGGTCTTGATCTCTTGACCTAGTGATCCGCCTGCCTTGGCCTCCCAAAGTGCTGGGATTACAGGTGTGAGCCACGTGCCCAGCTGCCATAGTTGTTATTATATATTGTTTAGGGAATAACCACAAGAAAAATGTCTGAACATGTTTAGTACAGAAATAATTTTGATTTTTGGAATATTGTCCATCTGTGGTTGGTTGAATCCATGGATACAGAGGATCAACTGTATTGTTCTTTTTCCTTTCTTTATTTTATTTACTTATTGTTTTGAGACGGAGTTTCGCTCTTGTTGCCCAGGCTGGAGTGCAATGGTGTGATCTCGGTTCACCGCAACCTTCGCCTCCTGGGTTCAAGCGATTCTCCTGCCTCAGCCTCCCGAGTAGCTGGGATTACAGACATACGCCACCACACCCGGCTAATTTTGTATTTTTAGTAGAGATGAGGTTTCACCATTTTGGTCAGGCTGGTCTTGAATTCCTGACCTCAAGTGATCCACCCACCTCGGCCTCCCAAAGTGCTGGGATTACAGGCATGAGCCACCATGCCTGGCTGTCTTCTTCCTTTCTTTATTTCATTTATTTTAGAGACAAGATCCTATTCTATTACCCAGGCTGGAGTGCAGGGGCACGATCATAGCTCACTGCACCTTCAAATTCCAGGGGCTCAAATGATCCTCCCACTTCAGTCTCCACAGTAGGTGGGACTACAGGCACACACCACCATGCCTGGCTAATTAGACATTTTCTTATTGTTGTTGTTCAGATGGGGTCTTGCTTTCTTGCCCAGGCTGGTCTCAAACTCCTGGCTTCAAGTGATCCTCCCGCCTTGGCCTCTCAAGGTGTTGAGATTACAGGCACGAGCCACTGCACCCAGCCTGTTCTTTTGATTTTTAAAAGAACTACCTAAAAATGTGAAAATCATTCTTAGCTCTTGGGGCTACACAAGACAGACAGGGGGGCTCTGACTAGGTAAAGTCTCACACCAGTGCCTGACCCATAATAGGTGCCCAATTCATGGCAGGTATTGCCAGCCCACCCAGGAGCTCACAGCCAGGCTCCATGGCTCCACTCTCCTGCCACCCCTGGAGTGGGGGTGGGGGGTGGGGGGTGGGACTCTGTCCTTCTGACTGTGGCCCCTGGCTCTCTTCCACTTTGTAGAAAGCCCTCAGTGAAGGTTAGCTGTCATCTGTTCTCCCTGGCTGCATGTCCACACTTGCAGGCCTCTGCTCTTGCAGTCCCTCCTCCTGGTGAATCCCCCGTCCTTGACATCTTTCAAGAAACCACCGCCATAATCAAGACAGAGAACATTCCCTTCCCCCAGACACGTCCCTTGTGCCCCTTCCCAGTCGACCCTGACTTAAAAAAAATCTCCCAATTACCAAGTGCTTGCAGGGTGTCAGGTGCCACAGGGGCCCTAGGCCAGCTGGTCTCACTGAAGCCTCTGGGACCTGGTGACGTGGGGGCAGTTGTTACAGGTGGTACCTTAGGGCTGAGGGCTCTGAGGCTGGGGGATGGGAAGCAACACGGCCGCGATGGGCAGGAGGCAGAGCTGGGACCTGAATCCAGGCGCATCTCTTAGCCACTCTCCTGCCCTGCCTGTCCGCCAGCCCTTCGTGTTTCTAGGGCCACGTTGCTCACACCTCCTTTACTCCTGGCTAATCTGGGTGTGGTCTGGGACCCGCAGCCTTGGTGTCTGCTGGGAGCTGGTGGGAAATGCAGAGTGTTGGGCCAGATTCCACACTACTGAGTCAGCACCTGCTGTTCTGAGGCTGGGAGGCTCTGTCCTGAGACAGGCTCTTCCTGGGAAGGGGTGGCCATGTCTGCATCCCCTTCCCTGCTCACTGTGAGCTCATGGTGGGCAGGTGCTCAGCTCTCTGGTGCTCACTTTGGGGCCTGGCCCTCGGCCCCCTGAGAATCAAATGAATAGATGAAGGGAAGGGCAGGTGGTCAGAGCTTTGGGGTGAGGGTGTGGGGGTGCGGGGCTGTGGTGCTCAGGAGCTGGTGGGAGGAATGGGGCCAGGGGCAGGGGCCGGTCTAGTCACCTGTTTGGAGGTCTGGTTCTTCACTCACTCTGGCTGCTGCCCAAGTTGACTCAGGGAGTCTGTGTTCATTTGCACACCTTTGCATGTGCTTAGCTTATCTCTCTGGTGCACTAGGAGGCGCAGGCTGGATTGTGGAGCGGAGAGGGTGGACAGGACAGCAGGCTGGGGGCATTGGGGGCTTTAGGGCTGCAGATATCCTACGAGGAGCAGGTCTGGAGTTTGAGCACTCATCCTCTTTGGGTGAGGAGAGAAGCCTGCTGGATCCTCCTGGCGCTGGGTCCCTGCTGGGGCTGGGCAGTTCCCACCTCCCTGCCTTCGCTCCTCCAGTGGCCCTTTCCTGGAACGCCCTTTCCCCTGTGTCCCTGTGACAACCTTGTGATCTGGGTGCTGGTTACACAGGTGGGTTCAGTCTGTGAAAATTCACTGAGTTGTACAGCAATTATAGGTGCATTTTTCTGCATAAGAAATGGAAAAAGACCAGGACTAACTTCCAGGAAGAGTCCCATGCCTATTCCACAGCTGGGAGCCCGCCCCGGGGTGCCTCTCTTCCCCCTGCCCACCATCTGCGGTGAAGGCCCTGGTCAATTTCAACTCGACTGAGTTTTATTTATTCACTCTCCTCTCCCCCTGGACTGTGAGCCACCCGGGGCAGAACCAGGTCCTGTTCATTCTTGTGTCACGTCCTGTTAATTCTTGTGTCCCCTGACATGGGACCTGGCACAGGGCAGGTGCTGAACACAGGGGTTCAACCTCACCATCTCTGGGGTGCTCCAGGAGGCCTGGGGCACTGACCACCTGGAGGGGGCATTTCTCCTTACTACCGCCACCCCCAAGCACACAAAAGGCCAGCATTACAATGCCCCTTCTGTGGCCCAGGGCTAGAAATGGGACTCAAGGGTCCCTGGGTGGGAGTGGGTGTGGGGCACGGCCACCCTGTGGTCCTCAGTGCCCTGCCCTCCCCTGGTTCTCTCTAGCCCGGGTGGCACCTCCTCTTGTCTGTGGTTCATCCCCAGCCTTGAGGCCATCTGGGTCCCTGATGAGTTCCTCTTCAGGCTTGGGGAGGGGGAGGCAGAGGTCTGGCTTCTCTAGACTGGCCCTGCATGCTGAGCAGCTCTGGGCCTGCCCGGCCTGGCTCTGCCTCATCCCTGCTAGCCCCTCCCTGCCCTGCAAGTTGGGGCCTCCCTGCTGCCTGAGTTACAGAGACCTGTAAGCAGGCACACAGCCCCCTCTCCACCATCTGGAACTTGGCAGAGGAGGACTCTGGGCAATGGCCTGCCTCTCTGGCCTCAATTTCCCTTTTCTGTAAAGTGGGGAAAACAATTCAGGCAGCTGCCAGGTCAGATCAGTCAGAGGGTGTGGGAGACCTTGGCACCCAGGCGTGTGCAGAGCAAAGGCCTGCTGGGTGTGTGTGAGGTTCGTGAGGGCGCCCTTCAGCTGGGCTGGGGTCTGCAGGGTGGTGCAGGTGAGGGGGTAGGAACCTCGTTGGGGAGAGCACAGGAAAGTTAGGGCCTGAGTTTCTGCCCAACTTGATCCTAACTGGCTGCAAGCCCATCCCTCCTGGGCCTCACTTTACTTTTTTGTAAAGGGCGTCCTGGGTGACATGGTCCCTCAGCCCACACGAGCTCCAAGGCTGGCTGAATGCCTTGCTTTGTTTGACCCGCACAAGGTGTTATTATTTTGGAATTAGTTTCCAAATTTGAAGCATCAGGAGGCTTCCCATACAAATCCAGAGTTTTAGCTTCCTGGGTGCAAAGAGAGAAGATCCGGACTCCTGGGATTCCCTGTTTGCAGGCCGCAAGTGGCACAGTGGCTGGGGAAGGGGCCTCGGTTCTCCCTGCCCCAGGGCCGACCCTCCTGCTGCCCTGCTAGGACCCTCAGCTGCTGGCCACCCAGCCCCAGGCCCAGTCCTCTGGTGGCTGGTGCACCTGTGTGGGCAGGCCTCTTCTGTTTTGCCACCTTGCAGCTTCGGAGGGCAGGTCTGGATCGGACTGGCATTAGCTCATGCGCTTATCCGAAGCACACAAAGCAGAGATCTAGGTCTCGGCATTTCCTGGGGGTGTCTGGAGCCGTGGTCAGGGCCCAGAGACCGTGTCTGTGTGTGGGGTGTTGAGTCGCCCCTGCTGGGGTTCAGTCCTTTCCTTCGCCCTTCACTGGCCCCCACTCCACGTCTCAGCCTGGTCGCAAGGCCCTCGGAGGCTGGACCCTGCTGTCTCTCTCTCTCTCCGTCTTTTTTTGAGGGAGCAGAGGGGTGTTTATTGACCTTGAGACAGGGGAGCTCTCGCCCTGTGTGGGAGGCCTGTGGGGCTCCAGAGCCCCGGGTTTCTTGCTTGCTTGAACAGAGGTGGTCCGGAATGGTGAGTGGTGTGGCCCTGGCTCCGTGTTGAGTTAATGGCTGGGTGGGATGGAACCCTGGACTCCTGCCCCTGGCCTGTGTTCTTCCTGTGGTTCCAGGTTCAGAACAGCAAATGGCAAGGCCCCTGGCTCTGAGGCCGGGCGGTTTAAGGAGGTGGCGATGTAGGGAATGTGGGTTTGAAAGCCCTGGGCCCAGGTAACAGGATGAGTCCAAGCAGGGATTCCAAGTCTGCCACAGGGACCCGCCCGGTGCCAGAGGCCCCTGACAGGGAAGCCCCTGCCTCTGCCCCACCACATCCTTCCCCTCAACCCGCGGCTGCAAAACCACACTGGAATTCCCGAGGGTCAGTGCCGAAGTGGTCCCAAACTGAGGAGACCACTATGCATGGGGACAGAGGAGGGAGCCATGGGGTAAGGGAAAGGCCATCACAGCAGTGCCCAGAGGGGGACTGACCCAGGCTGAGCAGGAGTCCCAAGGAAGGGCCCAGGTGCTGCCTGCCACCAGGACCCCTGCATGACAGAGGCCTCTCTTGCAACAAGAAAGCTTGGAATTCATAGAGGTGTCCAGAACTTGCACATTCCAAATGATGGTATCATTCTTGGGGCAGGAGGGAAGGGAGGCAGAGCCTGTTCCCCACTCTCACTTTCCCAGACGCCACAGGGACCCAGACTCCCTGTGTCTCTCATATCCCCAGAAATGCAGACCCTGTCAGGGAAGGGCATGTGGCCGCGGGGCAGGCATGCCTGTGCGAGGCTGGGGCCACCAAGCACTGGTGGCAGCATAGACCCTGGGACCTCTCTGTGCACAGCAGGGCCACCAGCAGGGCCAGGGCAAAGGTCTTCATGGTGTGGGAACTGCTCATTCTCGCTCTCTCTGGCCGGGCTGCAAGGCAAGTGGTCCCTTCCCCTGTCCCGCCATCTCTTGGCCTCACCTTCCTCCCTCCCCATGGAAGGCCCACACTCCTGTGTTCCTTGTGGCACTGCCTGGCCACAATCTCCAGTCCCCTTCCTTTCTTCCCTACCTGCGCCCCCCACCCCCCAATTCAAGCCTCAGTGTCTCCACCCACCCCAAGCCATCCCTGCCCCATCAACGAGGGCCAGCTCTGTGCCCCTGATGACCTGCCAGCATCCTGAGCCAGGCCGTGCACTCTCTGACTGCCAAGCCAGCCTCTGTCCTGCTTCCCCCCCTTCCAGCTCAGAGCCCGTCATGCTGTGACATGAAGCTGTGATGGAGACCTGGGAGCAGGAGACAGCAGGGGATTCCTTGGGCTGTGGCTCTCATCATTGCTGAGAGAGGGAGAAAGGGCTCGGCCATTCCTGACCACAGCCCTGGGCTCCTGCACTCAGCCGGGCACTCACTGCATGCCAGCCCCAGGCAGGGCAGTAGGGCCGCCTGGATGTGTACCGAGCCCTTCCAGCCAGGGCTCCAAGGCCAGGTCACGACTCCTGGCTCAGTGCCCAACTCCTCCACCGCTCAGCATCCACTGCCCAGCTCATGACAGGGAGGACGAAACGAAGGAGGCCCTTGTGGGACTACACAGGCCAGCTCCTGACACTATACAGGTGGGGAAACTGGGGCCCAGAGAGGGGCAGTGACTTGTCCAAATTCATGGGCCCAGAGCTGGGGTCCTAGGCCTCTCTCCTGGGTGGCCTGAGTTAGGCCGTGGTGCCGTCAGTCCCGAAGGTTGGGACACCCACGGCAGTACCTGGCTTGTTGGGGCCCAGGCCCCAGTCCCGCTTTGAGCAGCAAGGGAGCCTGCCCTGCCCCCAGCGTCTCCTCCTGCCTGACTGAATTTCCCAGCGCCAGCAGAAAGGCAGGGCCGGGGCAGGTCTGAATCCGCCCAGGGTTCTGGGAGTCCCAGCTGGCTCGCCCTGCCCTCGGGCCCTGGGAGCGGGAAGTGAGCCTCCCCACCCCAAATCCTCCACCTTCCCTGCCACCCACGCCTTCAGCCCGGGGCCCAAACATGGCAGGGAGCCAGGTCCCTCACCTCCCTCCTTGGTAACCGAGGCAAACACCCAACACTGGAGACTGTTTGTCCTGCCAACGCTGCACCCCAACCTGAGCCCACACACCCTGCTGCAGTTGGGAGAAGCTGGCTGGGGGAGGGGACGTGGCAGGGGCAGCCAGAACCTGTGGGCCTGGGGACCCTTCCCCTCCACTCCAGTTCCCCCGGAGCTTCTGAGTGAGCACAGGGCAGCCAGGGCTGTTGTCTCAGCACCTTTGACTGTGAGGCCCCCAACCTCAGCCTCTGCTCCACCCCTAAGACTGTGCGCCTGGAAGGTGGAGAAGGGCTGGCTGGGGTGAGAGGGTCTGTGCTTGAACTACAGCAGAGAAACAGAGAGCAGAGGGAGAAAGTTCTCTCTGGCCAGCCCAGCTGTGGGAGGGCTCAGGGAGGGAGGCCTGTGGGCCCTTTCTTTACAGGCAGGGAGGGATGGGAGATTCTACCAGCGCCAGACCCGGGGGCTCTGCCTCCTGATTCCCAGGGTCTGAGTGGGCACTGTGAGGCACTCCAGCGTCGTGTTTGGGGCTGGCTGGGTGGGCAAGGAGGTGGATGTCAGGGCCTAGGGAGGCTGGGGTAAGGTGGTGCCGGGAGGGGACGGGCAGTTTTTCTGGCCTTCACTGGCCTGTGGTTTCCGAGGTGCAGGGCATGGGACTGTGGGGCGATGGAGCAAGGAGGATGGAGTTTCTGTCCCTGGGAAGCCTCTTGTCTGAGGGGAGACATGCCCCGAGCCTTCAGGGACCGCCTAGTCGGAGGGGGAGACACAGCCCTTGTCCTGGGGAGTTTGGAATAGCCGTATTGGGGCCAGGGACAGAGGATGATGGAGTCACCCTGCTCTGCATGGAGCACGGGACCACCCAGCCTCACAGGGCTGGGCAGACGCTTCTGTTTCTTCTGCATGGAGCATGGGATCACCTGGCTCACGGGGCTGGGCAGACGCTTCTGTTTCTTCTGCATGGAGCATGGGATCACCTGGCCTCACGGGGCTGGGCAGATGCTTCTGTTTCTTCTGCATGGAGCACGGGATCACCTGGCCTCACGGGGCTAGGCAGATGCTTCTGTTTCTTAGGAAGAGGTGGGATTGGAGGGTCTGTTTGCTTCTCAAATACTTCCCGGGAACCTCCTCCACCACTGCAGCCCTGCACTGTGGGCAGGAATGTCACTAGCCCCCTTTTACGGATGAGAAAACTGAGGCTCAGGCATCTGGGAAAATGTGCTGTGGGCAGCCCCCCCAGACAGAGCTGTGCTGGCACCCCCCAGATAGTGCAGGAGAAGGGCAGGCCCCACAGAGTCCCTGCTGTTCCCCCAAGTCCTGAGGCCAGGGGGTGCTGTCTCTACTCTCAGTCCCCCAAGGACCTGTCCCCTGGTTCAATCCCAGGCAGGCCAGCGGGGAGGGTGGGGTGGGAGACTCGGTTCTGCTGAGGCTGCAGCTTCCCCGGCCCACCTGGGCTGAGTCAGGGCTGGGCAGGAGCCAAGGGCGGCAGCTTTCCCAGGGCCAGACCGGGCGGCGTCCGCATTCCTCACTTGCGGGGTGCGTCTGGGCTTGGCTGAGCCAGGTGTGCTGTGCCCCACCCAGGCCCCCGCCTGCAGCTGAGCCAGCTTAGCGCTGGGGCCTTGTAAGGAAGCTTCTGGCAGCCACCAGGAATGGGGTGTGGGAACTGCTTGGCTTGCATGTCCTTGCTGGGTGGGGTGCAGGCTGGGGGGTGCGGTCAGCCTGCTAGAGCCCAAGCTCCCACAGTGGCCAGGGCAATTGGGGTGCCCACTCCTCACCGCCTCCTCACACTCTGCTCTGCCTCTGCAGTTGGAGAGCTGGAGGCCGAGGCCCCAGACAGTCTGTGGTTTGAAGCTTTGGTCTTGGTCATTGCTCGGTAGATGCTGGGGGCAGAATGAAGGATGTTCTGAGAGCTGAGGTGGTGGTGAGGGCCCCGCAGTGGCCAGGAAGCAGCAGAGGGACACGTTCTGTTTGCTGCCTCCAGCCTCTAAGGGAGGCCTTTGTCCTTAGCAGCTTGGAGCTCGGTGCCAGAGGGGGCCCTGGGGCAGAGGCTGTGAGTGTGGCCTTGTGCCCATGGGGTGCCCATCTCTGGGGGCTGCTGCTGACACCTTGCCACTTGGCCCTGTGTCCCCCACACCCCAGCTGGGCTGTCTGCACTGGCACCTGGGTCTGGAAGGGGTCTATGTGGGGTTGGCCAAGGTCAGTCGTCGCCACTTACTGCAGTGAAATTCTTCCACAACCCACTTCTTCTCTTTGGGCCTCTGTTTTCTTTCCTGGGAAGTGGGGGTCGGAACTCCCTTCCCAATGTCCCTGGGCTCTTTTTGTTTTTTACTTAATTACATTTTTTTTTGTTATTTTTGAGATAGGGCCTCACTCTGTCACCCAGGCTGGAGTGCAGTGACGCCATCACAGCTCGTGCAGGCTTGACCTCCTGGGCTCAAGCGATTCTCCCACTCCAGCCTCCTGAGTAGCTGGGATCACAGGTGCGCACCACCGAGCCTAGCTGAATGTCCCTGGGTTCTTGGTGGATGGAATGTGACCATGAGACTGAGGATGTGTGTTGGGAGCTGAGATGAGCTGTGCTGGGACCTGCATCTTCTCCACCACGGGTCCCCCCAACTTAGTGCTGTAGCTTCTCCATCACTCTCTGTGAGTCTGGCAGGGCCCCTGGCTGGTGATTGGGGAAGGAAACTTCAAGTTTGGGATTTGGGGACCTTGCTCACGTTCAGCCTCTTCCTGGAGGGCTACTGGTAGAGCCAGCATTTCAGTCACACCAACAACCACCTATGGGGGACCTCCTTGCTTCCCTGTTGCCCAGTTCTGAGGCCTCAGCGTTTCTGAGCACAGCCCAGGGCTGGTCCCCTCTGTCATGCCTCGCAGCAGGCAGGGCCAAGCTGTTTCCTGGGAACCTGTGATGGGCCCAGGGCGGGCCCCAGGTGGCTTGGTCTGCAGAAATCACTTCCCAAGCCTTGGTGGGGAACCAGCAGTTCCTGGCCCTGGGCCCAGGTGGGCGTGGGAATTCTGTTCTGCAGGGACGTCAGGAAGGGTGACAGTAGGGCTGTGAGCAGAGGCTGAGGGATGAGATGGGACACTGGTCCTGGGCGTCTAGCGTAGCCTCCACGGTGAGGGCTGCAGGCTGACTCCAGCCAGCTGGGTTGGGGGGCAGGGACCAGAGCAGGTGCAGCCCCCTGGCCCCACTTAGCCCCTAGCAGAGCAGTGGTGGGCAAGTCTGGCCGAGGTGTCCCAGCTGGGGCAGAGACCCCTTGGCTCCTCTTTCTGGGGGCAGCTCCTCACTTCCCCAGCTTTCTTTGCTAGCCCTGGGTGGCTCTGGGGGTGCCCCATTCCAGGGACTCTCTGGGGACCTTGGCTGCTTTCCTTGCTTCTCTGTCAGCCCTTATAGCAAGAGGTAGAAGTTTGTCCTGGCTGTTGGTGCTGCCTGCAGTGGAAGGAAGTGCCTCAGCTCCTGAAAACCCTGCCTGTGTCTGTGTCCCTGTGGTTGAGGATGGTCCGTTGTGTATGTGCATGTGGGTTGATGGTGTGTGTGTGTGGTGTGTCGTGTGTGCATGTGTGCAGGCATGTGTTGGTGGGATGTGTGTGTGCGTTTCATGTGTGTTGGTGGGGTTTGTGTGTGCATGGTACATGTGTGTTGTGTGTGGCAGTGTGTGTATGTGTGTGTGTGCATGCATGTGTGTGTGTTGGGGGTTGGTTCTTGGTGGGTGTGTGTGTGTGCATGTGTGTTGGTTGGTGGTAGTGTGTGTGCATGCTGTGTGTGTTGGTGGGGTGTGTGTGTTGGTAGGGTGAATGTGTTTCTGTGGTGTGCATTGGTTGGTTGGTGTAACTATGTTGGTGTTGCATGTGTGTGTGGTGTGGTGGTTGTGTGTGTGTGCGTGGTTGTGGGGGAGGCACTTGTTTCTGTGGGTGGTCTTCTCTTACACTTCCCTGTAGTTAGAGTCCTGAACTCTGAAGGATTCTGGAGCTGGCACTGGGAGCTCGGGCCCAGGGCAGCCGGGACCTCATGGAACAGGTGAGAACAGCTGGGTTACTGGCTGTGGGATCGGCAGCAGCTGGAATGTGTGGGCTGCAGTAGCCCCACCCTCCCTCACCCAGGAACGGGCCCTCGTCGCAGAGGCCAGGACCCAGCCCTTTGCCCCTGTCCCATCTGTGCCCCACCAGGCCTCCTGAGCCCCTGCCTCCCTCCTGTGGGGCTCCCCCACTGCCCTCACTCCTGGCTGGGCTGGCACCAGCGGGCCAGCTGGGGTCGGCTGTTCTGGGAGAGCTGGCATTGCTTCCTCAGGATCCCAGGTCTCTTGGTGCCCGTGTGTTTCCGGGTCTGCACAGAACTGACCCTCTGGTCACTTACAGGGGCCTCGTTCTGATGAATCAGGAGAACGTGGCTGTACTGTGGGGGTTCCCTGGACCAGTGGGTGGGCTCCGGGACCTGCTCTGCTTCCTGGAATGGAGGCTGAGGACACCTGCCCTCCTGCAGGTTTGGGTACAAGCTGTGCACCTCTGCAGCAGCAGCTGTGTCCTCTCCTGTCCTGTGCAGTTAATCAGGGCTCCCTGTGGCTTTCAGGAGCAAGGCCCCACTCCCTCGTGTGGCACGCAGGGCCTCTCCCAGGTGGGCCCCTCCCAGCTGGGCCCCTGTTCACCTCGCCAGGCCCAGCCCCCACCACCTGCCTCTCCAGCCAGCAACTCTGGCCCGGGACATCTCGTGCTTCCCTGAGGGTGCCCCCTGCCATGGCATGTGCCCATCACCCTGCCTGGAAGGCCGGTGTCTCCTGTGTCTCCTGCTGTGCTGGACCTGCTCAGATCCTTTCCCCAGCTGTCCTGCCTTGAGGCCGGGTCA
>NW_022097510.1:0-32813 GCF_006542625.1 Nomascus leucogenys
ACGCTTCTGTGTGGTTTATATTTGAAAGATATTCCTTTTTCCACTAAAGGCCTTTTAGGGCTCCGAATGTCCACTTGCAGTTTCTACAGAAAGAGTGTTTCAGAAGTGCTCAATCAAAACTAAGGTTCAACTCTGTTAATGGAATGTACAGATCAGTAAGAAGTTTCACAAAATGCTTCTGTGTAGTTTTTATTTGAAGATATACCTTTTTTCCACTATAGGCCCCTTAGCGCTCCGAATGTCCATTGCAGTTTCTACAGAAAGTGTGTTTCCTAACTGCTCAACAAAAGTAAGGTTCTACCCTGTTAGTTGAATGCACAGATCAGAAAGAGGTTTCACAGAATGCTTCTGCGTAGTTTTTATTTGAAGATATTCCTTTTTCCACAGTAGGCCCCTTAGCGATCCAAACGTCCACTTGCAGTTTCTACAGAAAGAGTGTTTCTGAACTGCTCAGTCAACAGTAAGTTTCAAACTCTGTTAGTTCAACGCCCACATCAGAAAGATGTTACACAGAATGCTTCTGTGTAGTTTTTTATTTGAAGATATTCCTTTTTACACCTTAGGCCACTTAGCGCTCTGAATGTCCACTTGCAGTTTCCACAGAAGATTGTTACAGAACTCCTCAATCAAAGGTAAGTTTTAACTCTGTTACTTGAAGGCACACATCAGAAAGAAGTTTTCACAGAATGCTTCTGTAGAGTTTTTATATGAAGTTATACCTTTTTCCACTGTAGACCCCTCAGCGCTACAAATGTCCACTTTGCAGTTTCTGCAGAAAGAGTGTTTCATAACTGTCCAATCAAAGTACGGTTCAACTCTTTCAGTTGAATGCACATGTCAGAAAGAAGTTTCACAGAATGGTTCTGTGTAGTTTTTTTATTTGAAGATATTCCTTTTTCCAATATACGCCCTTAGCGCTCCGAATTCTACTTGCAGTTTCTACAGAAAGAGTCTTTTGAACTGCCCAATCAAAGTACGGTTCAACTCTTTCAGCTGATGCACATATCAGAAAGAAGTTTCACAAATGGTTCCGTGTAGTTTTTATTTGAAGACATTCCTTTTTCCACTATAGGCCCTTAGCGCTATGAATGTCCACTGGCAGTTACCACAGAAAAGAGTGTTTCAGAAATGCTCAATCAAAAGTATGGTTCAACTCTGTTAGTTGAATGCACAGATCAGATAGAAGTTTCACAGAATGCTTCTGTGTAGTTTTTATTTGAAGATATTCCTTTTTCCACTATAGGCCGCTTAGAGCTCCGAATGTCCACTTGCAGTTTCCACAGAAAGAGTGTTTCAGAACTGCTCAATCAAAAGTAATTTTCAATCTCTGTTAGTTGAATGCACAGATCAGAAAGAAGTTTCACAGAATGGTTCTGTGTTGTTTTCATTTGAATATTCCATTTTCCACTATATGTCCCTTAGCCCTATTAATGTCCACAATGCAGTTTCTACAGAAAGAGTCTTTCAGAACTGCTCAATCAAAAGTGAGGTTCAACTCTGTTAGTTGAAATGCACAGAAGAGCAAGAGTTTCACAGAATGCTTCTGTGTAGTTTTATTTGAAGATAATTTTTTTCCACTGTAGGCTCCTTTGCGCTCCGAATGTCTGCTTCGGTTTCTACAGCAAGACATTTTCAGAACTGTTAAATCAAAAAGTAGTGTTCACATCTGTTGTTGAATGCTCAGATCAGAAGAAGTCTCACAGAATGCTTCTGTGTAGTTTCTACTTGAAGATATTTCCTAAATCCACTATAGGCCCTTAGGGCTCTGAATGTCCTCTTGCAGTTTCTACAGAAAGATTGATTCAGAACTGCGCAATGAAAGTAAGGTTCAGCTCTGTTAGTTGAATGCACAGAACAGAAAGAATGATTCAAAGAATGCTTCTGTGTAGTTTTTTATTTGAAGTTATTCCTTTTTCCAAAATAGCCCCTTAGCGCTCCAAATGTCCACTTGCAGCTTCTACAGAAAGAGCGTTTCAGAACTGCTCAATCAAAAGTAAGTTTCAACTCTGTTAGTTGAATGCACAGAACACAAGAAGTTCACGAATGCTTCTGTTTAGTTTTATTTGAAAGATATTTCTTTTTCCACTATAGGGCCTCAGAGCGCTCCTAATGTCCACTTGCACTTTCTACAAAAAAGAGTGTTTTCAGAACTACTCAGTCAAAAGTAAATCTTCAACCACTGTTAGTTGAATGCACAGAACAAAAGGTAGTTTCACAGAATGCTTCTGTGTAGTTTTTATTTGAAGATATTCCTTTTTCCAGTATAGGCCCATTAGCGCCCAGAATGTCCAATTGCAGTTTCTACAGAAAGAGTGTTTTCAGAAACTGCTCAAACAAAAGTAAGGTTCAACTCTGTTAGTTGAATGCACGGAACCAAAAAGGCAGTTTCACAGAATGCTTCTGTGTAGTTTTTATTTGAAGATATTCCTTTTTCCACTACAGGCCCCTTACTATTCTGAATGTCACATGCAGTGTATACAGAAAGAGAGTTTCAGAACAGCTCAATCAAAAAGTACGGCTTTAACTCTGTTAGATGAATGCACAGAAAAGAGAGAAGTTTCACAGAATGCTTCTGTGTTGTTTTTATTTGAAGATAGTCCTTTTTCGGCTATATTCCCCTTTAGCGCTCCCGAAATGTCCACTAGTCATTTCTACAGAAAGAGTGTTTCAGAACTGCTCAATCAAAAGTAAGGTTCAACCCTGTTCGTTTCAATGCACAGATAAGAAAATGTTTCACAGAATGCTTCTGTGTAGTTTTTATTTGATAATATTCCTTTTCCCATAAAGGCTCCTTAGCAATCATAATGTTCCACTTTGCAGTTTCTAGACAAAGAGTGTTTCAGAACTCCTCCATCAAAAGTAAGGTTCAACTCTGTTAGTTGAATGGCACAGATCAGAAAAGAAGTTTCACAGAATGTTCTGTGTAGTTTTCATTTGAAGATATTCCTTTTTCCACTATAGGCCCCATAAACGCTCCAAAATTCCACTTGTAGTTTCTACAGAAAGAGTGTTTCAGAACTTCTCAATCGAAAGTATGGTTCAACTCTGTTAGTTGAATGTGCAGATCAGAAAGGACGTTTCACAGACTGCTTCTGTGTAGTTTTTATTTGAAAATATTCCTTTCCAATCTTGGCCCCTTAGGTCTCCGAATGTCCAGTTGCAGTTTCTACATAAAAGAGTGTTTCAGAACACCTCAATCAAAAATAAGGTTCAACTCTGTTATTTGAATGCACAGATCAGAAAGAAGTTTCACAGAATGCTTCTGTGTAGTTTTTATTTGAATATATTCCTTTTTCCACTGTAGGCCCCTTAGCGTTCTAAATTTCCACTTGCAGTTTCAACAGAAAGAGTGTTTCAGAACTCCTCAATCAAAAGTAAAGGTTCAACTCTCTTAGTTGAATGCACAGATCAGAAAGAAGTTTCACATAATCTTTCTGTGTAGTTTTATTTGAAGATATTCCTTTTTCCACAATTGGCCGCCTGGAGCTCCGAGTGGCCACTAGCAGTTTCTACAGAAATAGTGTTTCAGAACTGCTTAATCAACAGTAAGCTTCAACTCTGTTTGCTGAATTCACATATCTGAAAGGAGTTTCACAGAATGCTTCTGTGTATTTTTTATTTAAAGATATTCCTTTTTCCACTATAGGCCCCTTAGCGATCTGAATGTCCACTTGCAGTTTGTACAGAGTCCTTCAGAACTGCTCAATCAAAAGTAAGATTCAACTCTGTTAGTTGAATGCACAGAGTAGACAAAGTTTTACAGAATGCCTCTGTGTAGTTTCTATTTGAAGATATTCCTTTTTGCACTATAGGCCACTTATCGCTGCGAATGTCCACGTGCAGTTTCTACAGAAAGAGTGTGTCAGAACTCGTCAATCAAAAGTAAGATTCAACTCTGTTAGTTGAATTCGCAGAGAAGAAAGAAGTTTTCACAGCATGCTTGTGGGTAGATTTTATTTGAAGATATACTTTCTTCACTATAGGACCCTTAGATCTCAAAATGTCCGGTTTGCAGTTTCTGCAGAAAGAGTGTTTCAGAAGTGCTGAATCAAAAGTAAATTTTGACTCCATTTGTTGAATGCACAGATCAGAATTAGTGTCCACAGAATGCTTCTGTGTACTTTTTATTTCAATTTATTCCTTTTTCCAATACAGTCCCCTTTGCGATCCGAATGTCCACTTGGAGTTTCAACAGAAAGAGTGTTTCAGAACTGCTCAATCAAAAGTAAAGTTCAACTCTGTTAGTTGAATACACAGATCAGAAAGGAGTTTTACAGAGTGCTTCTGTGTAGTTTTTATTTGAAGATATTCCTTTTTCCGCAATAGGCAACTCAGCGCTCCGAATGTCCACTTGCAGTTTCTACGGAAAGAGTGTTTCAGAACTGCTCAGTCAACAATAAGCTTCAATTCAGTTAGTTGATGCCCAGAACAGAAAGAAATTTCACAGAATGCTTCCGTGTAGTTTTCATTTTGAAGATATTCCTTTTTCCACTGTAGGCCCCGTAGCACTCAGAAAATCCACTTGCAGTTTCTACAGAAAGAGTGTTTCAAAATTGATCAATCAAAGGTAAGCTTCAACTCTTTTAGTTGAATGCATAGAACAGAAAGTAGTTTCACAGAATGCTTCTGTGTAGTTTTTATTTGAGGATAATCCTTTTTCTACTGTTGGCCCCTTAGCGTTCCGAATGTCCTCTTGCAGTTTCTACAGAAAGAGTGTTTCAGAACTGCTCAATCAAAAGTAAGCTTCAACTCTGTTAATTGAATCCAAAGAACAGAAAGCAGTTTCACCGAATGCTTCGGTGTAGTTTTTATTTGAAGGTATTCTTTTTCCACGATAGGCCCCTTAGCACTCAGAATGTCAACTTGCAGTTTCTACATAAAGAGTGTTTCAGAACTGCTCAAACAAAGTAACCTTCAACACTGTTAGTTGAATAGCCGAACTGAAAGATGTTTCACAGAATGCTTCTGTGTAGTTTTTGTTTGGAGTTAGTCCTTTTTGCACTATAGGCCGCTTAGACCTCCGAATGTCCACTTACAGTTTTCTACAGTAAGAGTGTTTCAGAACCGCTCAATCAAAAAGTAAACTTCAACTCTGTCAGTTTTAATGGACGGAAGAGAAAGAAGTTTCACAGAATTGTTCTGTGTAGTTTTTATTTGAAAATATTCCTTTTTCCACTGTAGGCCAGTAAGCGCTCTGAATATCCACTTGCAGTTTCTACAGAAAGAGAGTTTCAGAAATGCTGAACCAAAAGTAAGCTTCAACTCTATTAGTTGAATGCACAGAACAGAAAGTAGTTTCACAGAATGCTTCTGTGTAGTTTCATTTGAAGGTATCCCTTTTTCCACTATAGGCCCTTTAGCGCACGGAATGTCAACTTCCACTTTCTACAGAAAGAGTGTTTCAGAACTGCTCAATCAAAAGCAAGCTTCAACTCTGCTGGTTGAAAGGACAGAACAGAAAGAAATTTCACAGAATGGTTCTGTGTAGTTTTTATTTGAAGATATTCCTTTTTCCACTATAGGGCCCCTTAGCGCTCCGAATGTCCACTTGCAATTTCTACAGAAAGAGTGTTTCAGAACTGCTCAATCAAATGTAAGCTTCAACTCTGTTAGTTGAATGCACAGAGCAGTAAAAGTTTCACAGAATACTTCTGTGCAGTCTTTATTTGGAGATATTTCTTTTTCCACTATGGGCCCCTTAGCGCTCGGAATGTCAACTTGCAGTTTCTAGAGAAAGAGTTTTTCAGAACTGCTCAATTAAAGTAAGCTTCAACTCTGTTATTTGAATGCACAGAACAGAAAGAAGTTTCACAGAATTCTTCTGTGTAGTTTTTATTTGAAGATATTCCTTTTTCCACTATAGGCACTTTAGCGCTCCGAATGTCCACTTGCAGTTTCTATAGAAAGAGTGTTCAGAAACTGCTCAATGAAAAGTAAGTTTTCAACCCTGTTAGTTGAATGCACAGAACAGAAAGAAGTTTCACAGAATGCTTCTGTGTACTTTTTATTTGGAGATATTTCTTTCCCACTGTAGGCCAATATGCGCTCCGAATGTCCAGCTGCAGTTTCTACAGAAAGCGTGTTTCAGAACTGCTCAATCAAAAGTAAGCTTCAACTCTGTTAGCTGAATGCACAGAACAGAAAGATGTTTCACAGAATGCTTCTGTGTAGTTTTTATTTGAAGATATCTCTTTTTACACTTTAGGCCCTTTGGCACTCGAAATGTCCACTTGCAGTTTCTACAGAAAGAGTGTTTCAGAACTGCTCAATCAAAAGTAAGCTTCAACTCTGTTAGTTGAAGCACAGAACAGAAAGAAGTTTCACAGAATGCTTCTGTGTAGTTTTTATTTGAAGATATTCCTTTTCCACTATAGGCCCTTAGCGCTCCGAAAGTCCACTTGCTGTTTCTACAGAAAGAGGGTTTCAGAACTCCTCAATCAAAAGTAAGGTCCCACGCTGTTAGCTGAATGTACAGATCAGAAGGAAGTTTCACCGAATGCTTCTGTGTATTTTTATTTGAAGATATTCCTTTTCCACTATAGGACCGTTTGAGCTCTGAATGTACACTTGCGGTTTCTGCACAAAGAGTTTTTCAGATCTCTTCTATCAAAAGTAAGGTTCAACTCTGTTAGTTGAATCACAGATCAGAAAGAACTTTCACAGAATCCTTCTGTGCAGTTTTTTATTTGAAGATATTCCTTTTTGCACTGTAGGTCCCTTAACGCTCCGAATGTCCACTTGCGGTTCTACAGAAAAGAGTGTTTCAGAACTCCTCAATCAAAAGTAGTATTTTATTCAGTTAGTTGAGTGCACAGATCAGAAAGAAGTTTCACAGAATTCTTCTGTGTACTTTTTATTTGAAGATATTCCTTTTTCCACTACAGGCCCCTTTGCGCTCCAAATGTAAACTTGCGGTTTCTACGGAAAGAGTGTTTCAGAACTCATCCATCAAAAAATAAGGTTCAACTCTGTCAGTTGAATGCACAGATCAGAAAGACATTTCTCAGAATGCTTCTGTGTCGTTTTTATTTGAAGATATTCGTTTTTCCACAATAGGCCCCTTAGCGCTCCGAATGTCCCCTTGAGGTTTCTACAGAAAGTTTTATTGAGAACTCCTCAATCAGAAGTAAGGTTCAACTCTGTCAGTTGAATGCACAGATCAGAAAGAAGTTTCACAGAATGCTTCTTTGTATTTTTATTTCAAGATATTCCTTTTTCCACTATAAGACCCTTAGCGCTCCGAATGTCCACTTGCAGTTTCTACAGAAAGAGTGTTACAGACCTCATCTATCAAAAGGAAGGTTCAATTCTCTTAGATCAATGAACAGATCAGAAAAATTCTAACAGAGCGCTTCAGTGTAGCTCGTATTTGAATACATTCCTTTTCAACTATACGCCCCTAAGCGCTCTGAATGTCCACCTGCAGTTTCTACAGAAAGACTCTTTCAGAACTCCTCAATCAAAAGTAAGGTTCAACTCTGTTAGTTGAAAGCAGAGATTCAGAAAGACGTTTCACAGAATGCTTCTGTGTGGTTTCATTTGAAGATACTCCATTTTCCGCTGAAGGCCCATTGGCCATACCGAATGTCCACGTGCGGCTTCTACAGAAAGAGTATTTTCAGAACTGCTTAAGGAAAAGTAAGTTTCAGCTCTGTTAGTTGAATACGCAGATCAGAAATCTGTTTCACAGAATGCTTCTGTGTAGTTTTTAATTTGACGATATTCCTTTTTCCACTGTAGGCCCCTGTGTGCTCTGAATGTCCACTTGCAGTTTCTACAGAAAGTGTGCTTCAGAACTGCGCAATCAAAAGTAAGGTTCAACACCGTTAGTTGAATGCAGCGATCAGAATGAAGTTTCACAGAATGCTGCTGTGTAGTTTTTATTTGAGGATATTTCTTTTTCCACTATAGGGCCCTTAGCGTCCGAATGTCCAGTAGCAATTTCTACAGAAAGAGTGTTTCAGAACTGCACAATAAAGGTAAGGTTCAAAACCACTTGTTGAATGCACAGATCAGAAAGATGTTTCACAGAATGCTTCTGTGTAGTTTTTATTGAAGATATTCCTTTTTCCACTATAGGCCCCTCAGCGCTCCGAATGTCCACTTGCAGTTTCTACAGAAAGAGTGTTCAGAACTCCTCAATCAAAAGTAAGGTTCAACTGTGTTAGATGAATGCACAGATCAGAAAGAAGTTTCACAGAATGCTTCTGAGTAGTTTTTATTTGAAGATATTCCTTTTCCACTATAGACCAATTAGCGCTATGAACGTCCACTTGCAATTTCTACAGAAAGAGTGTTTCATAACTGCTCTATCAAAAAGTATGGTTCAACTCTGTTAGTTTTATGCACAGATCAGAAAGGAGTTTCAGAGAATGATTCTGTGTAGTCTTTATTTGAAGATATTCCTTTTCCTCTATAGACCACTTAGCACTCCGAAACGTCCACTTGCAGTTTCTACAGAAAGCGTGTCTCAGAACTGCTCAATCAAAAGTAAGTTTCAACTCTGTTAGATGAATACGTAGATTGGAAAGAATTTTCACAGAATGCCTCTGCGTAGTTTTATTTGAGGATATTCCTTTTCCACTATAGGCCCCTAAGTGCTCTGAATGTCCACTTGCACTTTCTACAGAAAGAGCATTTCAGAAACTCCTCAGTTAAACGTAATGTTCAACTCTGTTAGATTGAATGCACAGATCGGAAAGAAGTTCCACAGAATCCTTCTGTGTAGTTTTTATTTGAAGACATTCCTTTTTCCACTGTAGGCCCTGTAGTGCTCCGTATGTCCACTTGCAGTTTCTACAGAAAGGGTGTTTCAGAACTACTGAATCAAAAGTGAGGTTCAGCTCTGTTAACTGAATGCACAGATCAGAAAGAAGTTACACAGAATCCTTCTGTGTAGTTTTTATTTGAAGATATTCCTCTTTCTACTACAGACCCCTTATAGTTCCGAATGTCCACTTGCGTGTTTCTACAGAAAGAGTGTTTCAGAACTCTTCAATCAAGAGTGAGGTTCAACTCTGTTAGCTGAATGCGCCCATCAGAACAAAGTTTCACAGAATTCTTCTGTGTAGTTTTTATTTGAACATATTCCTTTTCCAGTAGAGGACCCTTAGCACTCCGAATGTCCACTTGCAGTTTCTACAGAAAGTGTGTTTCAGATCTTCTCAATCAAAAGATATGTTCAGCTCTGTTATCTGAATGCACAGATCAGAAAGAAGTTTCACATAATGCTTCTGTGTAGTTTTTAGCTGAAGACATTCCTTTTTCCACTATAGGCCCCTTAGCGCTCCGAACGTCCACTTTCAGTTTCTACAGAACGAGTGTTTCAGAGCTGCTCAATCAAAAGTAAGGTTCAACTCTGTTAGTTGAATGCACAGATCAGAAAGAAGTTTCACAGAATGCTTCTGTGTAGGTTTTATTTGAGGATATTCCTTTTTCCACTATAGGCCCCACAGCGCTCCGAATGTCCACTTGCACTTTCTACAGAAAGAGTGTTTCAGAACTGCTCAATCAAAGGTTAGGTTCAACTCCGTTAGTTGAAGCACGGATCAGAGATAACTTTCACAGACTACTTCTGTGTGGGTTTTTATTTGAAGATATTCCTTTTTCCACTATGGGCCCCTTACCGCTCTGAATGTCCACTAGCAGATTCTACAGAAAGAGTGTTTCAGAACTGCACAATCAAAAGTAAGGTTCAACTCTGTTGGTTGAATGCACAGATCAGAAAGTAGTTTCACAGAATGCTTCTGTGTAATTTTTATATGACCATATTCCTTTTTCCACTATAGGCCGCTGATCGCTGCGTATGTCCAATTGCAGTTTCTACAGAAAGAGTGTTTAAGAACTGCTCAATAAAATGTAAGGTTCAACTCTGTTAGTTGAATGCACAGATCGGAAAGTAGTTTCACGGAATGCTTCTGTGTAGTTTTTATTTGAAGACATTGCTTTTTCCACCATAGGCCCCTTAGCGCTCCGAATGTAATGTTGCAGTTTCTACATAATGAGAGTTTCAGAACTCCTCAATCAAATGTAAGGTTCAACTCTGTTAGTTGAATATAGAAATCAGATAGTAGTTTCACAGAATGCCTCTGTATAATTTTTATTTGAAGATATTCCTTTTTCAGTATAATTCTCTTAGCGCTCCAAATATCCACTTGCAGTTTCTACAGAAAGATTGTTTCAGAACTCCTCAATCAAAATTAAGGTTCAACACTGTTTTGCTGAATTCACAGAACAGAAAGAAGTTTCACAGAATGCTTCTGTGTATTTTTATTCGGAGATATTCCTTTTTCCACTATTGGCACCTTTGTGTTCTGAAAGTCCACTTGCAGTTTCTACAGAAAGTGTGTTTCAGAACTCTTCAATCAATTTAAGGCTCTACTCTCTTAGTTGAATGCACAGATCAGAAAGGAGTTTCAATAGAATGCTTCTGTGTTGTTTTTATTTGAATACATTACTATTTCCACTAAAGGCCCTGAGTGCTCGGAATGACAGCTGTAAGTTTCTACAGAAAGAGTGTATCAGAACTTCTCAATCAAAAAGTAAGGTTGAACTCTGTTATATGAATGCTCAGATCAGAAAAAAATTTCACACAGTGCTTCTGTGTAGTTTTTAATTGAAGATATTACTTTTTCCACTATACGCCCCATAGTGCTAAGAATGTCCACTTGCAGTTTCTACAGAAAGAGTGTTCAGAACTGCTCAATCAAAAGTACGGATAAACAAATTTAGTTGTATGCACAGATGAGAAAGTAGTTCACAGAGTGCTTCTCTGTAGTTTTCTTTGAAGCTGTTCTTTTATTCCACTATAGGCCCTTCAGCGCTATCAATGTCCACTTGCAGTTTCTACAGAAAGAGTGTTTCAGAACTGCTCAATCAAAAGTACGGATCAACACATTTGGTTGTATGTAGACATCACAAAGGAGTTTCACAGAATGCTTCTCTGTAGATTTTATTTGAAGCTATTCATTTATTCCACTATAGCCCCATAGCTCTCTGAAAGTCCACTTGCAGTTTCTACAGAAAGAGTGTTTCAGAACTCCTGAATCAAAAGTAAGTTTCAACTCTGTTAGCTGAATGCACAGATCAGAAAGATGTTCACAGAATGCTTCTGTGTGGTTTTTATTTGAAGATATTCCTTTTTCCACTAAAGGCCTCTTAGCGCTACGAATGTCCGCTTGCAGTTTCTACAAAAAGAGAGTTTCAGAACTGCTCAATCAAAATTCGGCTCAACAATTTTACTTGTATGCACAGATAACAAAGGTGTTTCACAGAATGCTTCCGTGTAGTTTTTAATTGAAGATATTCCTTTTACCACTATAGGCCCCTTAGCGCTCGGGAAAGTCCACTTGCAGCTTCTACACTAAGAGTTTTTCAGAACTGCTCAGTGAAATGTAAGGTTCAACTCTGTTAGATGAGTACATAGATCAGGAAGAAGTTTCACAGAATGCTTAACTGTATTGTTTATTTTAAGGTATTCGTTTTTCCACTATTGGGCCCTTTGCGCTCCGAATGTCCACTTGCAGTTTCAACAGAAAGTGTGTTTCAGAACTGCTCAGTCAAAACTAAGGTTCAACTCTGTTAGTTGAATGCACAGATCAGAAAGAAGTTTCACAGAATGCTTCTGTGTAGTTTTTGTTTGAAGATATCCCTTTTTCCACTATAGGCCCTTTAGCACTCGGAATGTCAACTTGCAGTTTATACAGAAAGAGTGTTTCAGAACTGCTCAATCAACAGTAAGGTTCAACTCTGTTAGTTCAATGCCCACATCGGAAAGATGTTACACAGAATGCTTCTGTGTAGTTTTTATTTGAAGATATTCCTTTTTCCACCTTAGGCCTCTTAGCGCTCTGAATGTCCGCGTGCAGTTTCCACAGAAAGATTGTTACAGAACTCCTCAATCAAAGGTAAGGTTCAACTCTGTTACTTGAAGGCACACATCAGAAAGACGTTTCACAGAATGCTTCTGTACAGTTTTTATAGGAAGTTATCCCTTTTTTCCACTATTGGCCCTTTAGCACTCCCGAATGTCCGCTTGCGGTTTTTACAGAAAGATTGTTTCAGCACAGCTCAATCAAAAGTAAGATACAACTCGGTTCGTTGAAAGCACAGATCAGAAAGAAGTTTCACAGAATGCTTCTGTGTATTTTTTATTTGAAGATATTCCTTTTACACTATAGGTCCCTAAGCGCTCCGAATTTCCGCTTGCAGTTTCTAAAGAAAGAGTGTTTCAGAACTGCTCAATCAAAAATAAGGTTCTACTCTCTTTCTTCAATGCACAGATCAGAAAGAAGTTTCACAGGATTGTTCTGTGTACTTTTTGTTTGAATATAATCCTTTTTCCACTATACAAACCTTAACGCTCCGAATGTCCACTTGCAGTTTCTACAGAAAGAGCCTTTCAGAACTGCTCAATCAAAAGTAAGGTTCAAACTCTGTTAATTCAATGCACAGATCAGAAAGAAGTTTCACAAAACGCTTCTGTGTGGTTTATATTTGAAGATATTCCTTTTTCCACTAAAGGCCTTTTAGGGCTCCGAATGTCCACTTGCAGTTTCTACAGAAAGAGTGTTTCAGAAGTGCTCAATCAAAACTAAGGTTCAACTCTGTTAATGGAATGTACAGATCAGTAAGAAGTTTCACAAAATGCTTCTGTGTAGTTTTGATTTGAAGATATACCTTTTTCCACTATAGGCCCCTTAGCGCTCCGAATGTCCACTTGCAGTTTCTACAGAAAGTGTGTTTCCTAACTGCTCAATCAAAAGTAAGGTTCTACCCTGTTAGTTGAATGCACAGATCAGAAAGAGGTTTCACAGAATGCTTCTGCGTAGTTTTTATTTGAAGATATTCCTTTTTCCACAGTAGGCCCCTTAGCGATCCAAACGTCCACTTGCAGTTTCTACAGAAAGAGTGTTTCTGAACTGCTCAGTCAACAGTAAGTTTCAACTCTGTTAGTTCAACGCCCACATCAGAAAGATGTTACACAGAATGCTTCTGTGTAGTTTTTATTTGAAGATATTCCTTTTTACACCTTAGGCCACTTAGCGCTCTGAATGTCCACTTGCAGTTTCCACAGAAAGATTGTTACAGAACTCCTCAATCAAAGGTAAGTTTTAACTCTGTTACTTGAAGGCACACATCAGAAAGAAGTTTCACAGAATGCTTCTGTAGAGTTTTTATATGAAGTTATACCTTTTTCCACTGTAGACCCCTCAGCCCTACAAATGTCCACTTGCAGTTTCTGCAGAAAGAGTGTTTCATAACTGTCCAATCAAAAGTACGGTTCAACTATTTCAGTTGAATGCACATGTCAGAAAGAAGTTTCACAGAATGGTTCTGTGTAGTTTTTATTTGAAGATATTCCTTTTTCCAATATACGCCCCTTAGCGCTCCGAATATCTACTTGCAGTTTCTACAGAAAGAGTCTTTTAGAACTGCCCAATCAAAAGTACGGTTCAACTCTTTCAGCTGAATGCACATGTCAGAAAGAAGTTTCACAGAATGGTTCCGTGTAGTTTTTATTTGAAGACATTCCTTTTTCCACTATAGGCCCCTTAGCGCTATGAATGTCCACTGGCAGTTAGCACAGAAAGAGTGTTTCAGAAATGCTCAATCAAAAGTATGGTTCAACTCTGTTAGTTGAATGCGCAGATCAGATAGAAGTTTCACAGAATGCTTCTGTGTAGTTTTTATTTGAAGATATTCCTTTTTCCACTATAGGCCGCTTAGAGCTCCGAATGTCCACTTGCAGTTTCCACAGAAAGAGTGTTTCAGAACTGCTCCAATCAAAAGTAATTTTCATCTCTGTTAGTTGAATGCACAGATCAGAAAGAAGTTTCACAGAATGGTACTGTGGTTGTTTTCATTTGAAGATATTCCATTTTCCACTATATGTCCCTTAGCGCTATTAATGTCCACATGCAGTTTCTACAGAAAGAGTCTTTCAGAACTGCTCAATCAAAAGTGAGGTTCAACTCTGTTAGTTGAATGCACAGAAGAGCAAGGAAGTTCACAGAATGCTTCTGTGTAGTTTTTATTTGAAGATAATCTTTTTCCACTGTAGGCTCCTTTGCGATCCGAATGTCTGCTTCGGGTTTCACAGGCAAGACATTTTCAGAACTGTTAAATCAAAAGTAGTGTCACATCTGTTGTTTGAATGCTCAGATCAGAAAGAAGTCTCACAGAATGCTTCTGTGTAGTTTCTACTTGAAGATATTCCTAAATCCACTATAGGCCCTTAGGGCTCTGAATGTCCTCTTGCAGTTTCTACAGAAAGAATGATTCAGAACTGCGCAATGAAAAGTAAGGTTCAGCTCTGTTAGTTGAATGCACAGAACAGAAAGATGTTCAAAGAATGCTTCTGTGTAGTTTTTATTTGAAGTTATTCCTTTTTCCAAAATAGGCCCCTTAGCGCTCAAATGTCCACTTGCAGCTTCTACAGAAAGGAGCGTTTCAGAACTGCTCAATCAAAAGTAAGTTTCAACTCTGTTAGTTGAATGCACAGAACACAAAGAAGTTTCACGGAATGCTTCTGTTAGTTTTTATTTGAAGATATTCTTTTTTCCACTATAGGCCTCAGAGCGCTCCTAATGTCCACTTGCACTTTCTACAAAAGAGTGTTTCAGAACTACTCAGTCAAAAGTAATCTTCAACCCTGTTAGTTGAATGCACAGAACAGAAAGTAGTTTCACAGAATGCTTCTGTGTAGTTTTTATTTGAAGATATTCCTTTTTCCAGTATAGGCCCATTGGCGCCCAGAATGTCCAATTGCAGTTTCTACAGAAAGAGTGTTTCAGAACTGCTCAAACAAAAGTAAGGTTCAACTCTGTTAGTTGAATGCACAGAACAAAAAGAAGTTTCACAGAATGCTTCTGTGTAGTTTTTATTTGAAGATATTCCTTTTTCCACTACAGGCCCCTTACTATTCTGAATGTCCACATGCAGTGTATACAGAAAGAGAGTTTCAGAACAGCTCAATCAAAAGTACGCTTTAACTCTGTTAGATGAATGCACAGAAAAGAGAGAAGTTTCACAGAATGCTTCTGTGTTGTTTTTTATTTGAAGATATTCCTTTTTCGGCTATATTCCCCTTCGCGCTCAGAATGTCCACTAGTCATTTCTACAGAAAGAGTGTTTCAGAACTGCTCAATCAAAAGTAAGGTTCAACCCTGTTCGTTCAATGCACAGATAAGAAAAATGTTTCACAGAATGCTTCTGTGTAGTTTTTATTTGATAATATTCCTTTTCCCATAAAGGCTCCTTAGCAATCATAATGTCCACTTGCAGTTTCTAGACAAAGAGTGTTTCAGAACTCCTCCATCAAAAGTAAGGTTCAACTCTGTTAGTTGAATGCACAGATCAGAAAGAAGTTTCACAGAATGTTTCTGTGTAGTTTTCATTTGAAGATATTCCTTTTTCCACTATAGGCCCCATAAAGCTCCAAAATTCCACTTGTAGTTTCTACAGAAAGAGTGTTTCAGAACTTCTCAATCGAAAGTATGGTTCAACTCTGTTAGTTGAATGTGCAGATCAGAAGGACGTTTCACAGACTGCTTCTGTGTAGTTTTTATTTGAAAATATTCCTTTTCCAATCTTGGCCCCTTAGGTCTCCGAATGTCCAGTTGCAGTTTCTACATAAAGAGTGTTTCAGAACACCTCAATCAAAAATAAGGTTCAACTCTGTTATTTGAATGCACAGATCAGAAAGAAGTTTCACAGAATGCTTCTGTGTAGTTTTTATTTGAATATATTCCTTTTTCCACTGTAGGCCCCTTAGCGTTCTAAATTTCCACTTGCAGTTTCCACAGAAAGAGTGTTTCAGAACTCCTCAATCAAAAGTAAGGTTCAACTCTCTTAGTTGAATGCACAGATCAGAAAGAAGTTTCACATAATCTTTCTGTGTAGTTTTTATTTGAAGATATTCCTTTTTCCACAATTGGCCGCCTGGAGCTCCGAGTGGCCACTAGCAGTTTCTACAGAAATAGTGTTTCAGAACTGCTTAATCAACAGTAAGCTTCAACTCTGTTTGCTGAATTCACATATCTGAAAGGAGTTTCACAGAATGCTTCTGTGTATTTTTTATTTAAAGATATTCCTTTTTCCACTATAGGCCCCTTAGCGATCTGAATGTCCACTTGCAGTTTGTACAGAGTCCTTCAGAACTGCTCAATCAAAAGTAAGATTCAACTCTGTTAGTTGAATGCACAGAGTAGACAGAAGTTTTACAGAATGCCTCTGTGTAGTTTCTATTGAAGATATTCCTTTTTGCACTATAGGCCACTTATCGCTGCGAATGTCCACGTGCAGTTTCTACAGAAAGAGTGTGTCAGAACTCGTCAATCAAAAGTAAGATTCAACTCTGTTAGTTGAATTCGCAGAGAAGAAAGAAGTTTCACAGCATGCTTGTGGGTAGATTTTATTTGAAGATATACCTTTCTTCACTATAGGACCCTTAGATCTCAAAATGTCCGGTTGCAGTTTCTGCAGAAAGAGTGTTTCAGAAGTGCTGAATCAAAAGTAAATTTTGACTCCATTTGTTGAATGCACAGATCAGAATTTAGTGTCACAGAATGCTTCTGTGTACTTTTTATTTCAATTTATTCCTTTTTCCAATACAGTCCCCTTTGCGATCCGAATGTCCACTTGGAGTTTCAACAGAAAGAGTGTTTCAGAACTGCTCAATCAAAAGTAAAGTTCAACTCTGTTAGTTGAATACACAGATCAGAAAGGAGTTTTACAGAGTGCTTCTGTGTAGTTTTTATTTGAAGATATTCCTTTTTCCGCAATAGGCAACTCAGCGCTCCGAATGTCCACTTGCAGTTTCTACGGAAAGAGTGTTTCAGAACTGCTCAGTCAACAATAAGCTTCAATTCAGTTAGTTGATGGCCCAGAACAGAAAGAAATTTCACAGAATGCTTCCGTGTAGTTTTCATTTGAAGATATTCCTTTTTCCACTGTAGGCCCCGTAGCACTCAGAAAATCCACTTGCAGTTTCTACAGAAAGAGTGTTTCAAAATTGATCAATCAAAGGTAAGCTTCAACTCTTTTAGTTGAATGCATAGAACAGAAAGTAGTTTCACAGAATGCTTCTGTGTAGTTTTTATTTGAGGATAATCCTTTTTCTACTGTTGGCCCCTTAGCGTTCCGAATGTCCTCTTGCAGTTTCTACAGAAAGAGTGTTTCAGAACTGCTCAATCAAAAGTTAGCTTCAACTCTGTTAATTGAATCCAAAGAACAGAAAGCAGTTTCACCGAATGCTTCGGTGTAGTTTTTATTTGAAGGTATTCTTTTTCCACGATAGGCCCCTTAGCACTCAGAATGTCAACTTGCAGTTTCTACATAAAGAGTGTTTCAGAACTGCTCAAACAAAAGTAACCTTCAACACTGTTAGTTGAATAAGCCGAACTGAAAGATGTTTCACAGAATGCTTCTGTGTAGTTTTTGTTTGGAGTTAGTCCTTTTTGCACTATAGGCCGCTTAGACCTCCGAATGTCCACTTACAGTTTCTACAGTAAGAGTGTTTCAGAACCGCTCAATCAAAAGTAAACTTCAACTCTGTCAGTTTTAATGGACGGAAGAGAAAGAAGTTTCACAGAATTGTTCTGTGTAGTTTTTATTTGAAAATATTCCTTTTTCCACTGTAGGCCAGTAAGCGCTCTGAATATCCACTTGCAGTTTCTACAGAAAGAGAGTTTCAGAAATGCTGAACCAAAAGTAAGCTTCAACTCTATTAGTTGAATGCACAGAACAGAAAGTAGTTTCACAGAATGCTTCTGTGTAGTTTTCATTTGAAGGTATCCCTTTTTCCACTATAGGCCCTTTAGCGCACGGAATGTCAACTTCCACTTTCTACAGAAAGAGTGTTTCAGAACTGCTCAATCAAAAGCAAGCTTCAACTCTGCTGGTTGAAAGGACAGAACAGAAAGAAATTTCACAGAATGGTTCTGTGTAGTTTTTATTTGAAGATATTCCTTTTTCCACTATAGGCCCCTTAGCGCTCCGAATGTCCACTTGCAATTTCTACAGAAAGAGTGTTTCAGAACTGCTCAATCAAATGTAAGCTTCAACTCTGTTAGTTGAATGCACAGAGCAGTAAGAAGTTTCACAGAATACTTCTGTGCAGTCTTTATTTGGAGATATTTCTTTTTCCACTATGGGCCCCTTAGCGCTCGGAATGTCAACTTGCAGTTTCTAGAGAAAGAGTTTTTCAGAACTGCTCAATTAAAGTAAGCTTCAACTCTGTTATTTGAATGCACAGAACAGAAAGAAGTTTCACAGAATTCTTCTGTGTAGTTTTTATTTGAAGATATTCCTTTTTCCACCATAGGCACTTTAGCGCTCCGAATGTCCACTTGCAGTTTCTATAGAAAGAGTGTTTCAGAACTGCTCAATGAAAAGTAAGTTTCAACCCTGTTAGTTGAATGCACGAAACAGAAAGAAGTTTCACAGAATGCTTCTGTGTACTTTTTATTTGGAGATATTTCTTTTCCCACTGTAGGCCAATATGCGCTCCGAATGTCCAGCTGCAGTTTCTACAGAAAGCGTGTTTCAGAACTGCTCAATCAAAAGTAAGCTTCAACTCTGTTAGCTGAATGCACAGAACAGAAAGATGTTTCACAGAATGCTTCTGTGTAGTTTTTATTTGAAGATATTCTACTTTTTACACCTTTAGGCCCTTTGGCACTCGAAATGTCCACTTGCAGTTTCTACAGAAAAGAGTGTTTCAGAAAACTGCTCAATCAAAAGTAAGCTTCAAATCTGTTAGTTGAATGCACAGAACAGAAAGAAGTTTTCACAGAATGCTTCTGTGTAGTTTTTATTTGAAGATATTCCTTTTCCCCTAACGGCCCCTTAGCGCTCATGAATGTTCCACTTGCAGTTTCTACAACAAAGAGTGTTTCAGAACTGCTCATCAAAAGAAGCTTAACTTTTAGTTGAATGCACAGAAACAGAAAGTAGTTTCCAGAATGCTTCTGTGTAGTTTTTATATGAGTATTTTTTCCCTTTAGGCCCTTTCGCCCAAATGTCCACTTGCGTTTCTACAGAAGAGGTGTTTCCAGAACTGCTCAATCACAAAAGTAAGGTTCAACTCTGTTAGTTGAATGCACAGAACAGAAAGAAGTTTCACAGAATGCTTCTGTGTAGTTTTATTTGAGATATTCTTTTTCCACTATAGGCCCTTAGCGCTCTCAATGTCAACTTGCAGTTTCTACAGAAAGAGTGTTTCAGAACTGCTCAATCAAAAGTAAGCTTCAACTCTGTTAGTTGAATGCACAGAAAGAGAAGTTTCACAGAATGCTTCTGTGTAGTTTTTATTTGAAGATATTCTTTTTATATAGGCCCCTTAGCGCTCCGAATTCCACTGCAGTTTCTACAGAAAGAGTGTTTCAGAACTGCTCAATCAAAAGTAAGCTTCAACTCTGTTAGTTGAATGCACAACAGAAAGAGTTTCACAGAATGCTTCTGTGTAGTTTTTATTTGGATATTTCTTTTTCCACTATAGGCCCTTAGCGCTGAATATCCACTGCAGTTTCTACAAAAGTGTTTCAGAACTGCTCAATCAAAAGTAAGCTTCAACTCTGTTAGTTGAATGCACAGAACAGAAAGAATTTCACAGAATGCTTCTGTGTAGTTTTTATTGAGATATCCTTTTCCACTATAGGCCCTTAGCGCTCGATGTCCACTTGCACTTTCTACAGAAAGAGTGTTTCAGAACTGCTCAATCAAAAGTAAACTTCAACTCTGTTAGTTGAATGGAAGAACAGAAAGAAGTTTCACAGAATGCTTCTGTGTAGTTTTTATTTGAAGATATTCCTTTTTAATAGGCCCCTTAGCACTCCGAAGTCCACTTGCAGTTTCTACAGAAAGAGTGTTTCAGAACTGCTCAATCAAAAGATTCAACTCTGTTAGTTGAATGCAAAGAAGAAGAGTTTCACAGAATGCTTCTGTGTAGTTTTTATTCTTGAGATATTCTTTTTCCCACTCTAGGCCCTTAGCGTCAAATGTCCACTTGCAGTTTCTACAGAAAGGTGTTTCAGAACTGCCAATCAAAAGTAAGCTTCAACTCTGTTAGCTGAAAGCACAGACAGAAAGATTTTCACAGAATGCTTCTGTGTAGTTTTATTGAAGATATCCCTTTTTCCACTTTAGCTTAGGGCTCGAATGTCACTTGCAGTTTACAGAAAAGTGTTTCAGATGCTCTCAATCAACTATCAAGAAAGTTTCACAAACTCTGTTAGTTTTATGAAAATACCAGGAACGAAAGAGTTAAAGAGGGTGCTCATGTAATCTGTTTTTATTCTCAAGATTTCACTTTTTTAACTATGGCCCCTTAGGCTCCCGATGTCCACTGCAGTTCTCGAAAGTGTTTTCAGAACTGCTCAACAAAAAAGCTTCAACTCTGTAGCTGAAGCACAGAACAGAAGAAGTTTCAAGAATGCTTCGTGATTTATATGAAAAAATCCCTTTTTACACTTAGGCCTTTACTCGAAATGTCACTTGCAGTTTACACAAAAGAGTGTTTGAACGCAACAAAATAAGTTCAACACTGTTAGTGAATCACAAAAAAAAGAATCACAAATCTTCTGTGTAGTTTTTTTAAGATTTCTTTTTCCTTGTATGCCCAAACTCAATGATACACGAATAGAGAGGTTTCAAACTCCAATCAAAATAAGGATTCAACATGTAGAATGACAGATCAGAAAGAAGTTACAGAATGCTTCTTGTAGTTTTATTTTAAGATTTTCTTTTCCGTATGTCCCCTTAGCGCTTCTCGATTTTGATTCTTATTCAACTTTTTTGCCATATTTCCTTTTTTTTTGGTAAAGAGTGTTTCCCAGATAACTGCTCAATCAAAAGCAATGTTCAACTCTGTAGTTGAATGCACAGATGTAAGAGTTTCACAGAATTTCTGTGTATTTTATTTGAAGATAACCTTTTCATTATAGGGCCCTTAGCGCAAAATTCCACTTACCGTTTCTACAGAAAGAGGGTTTCAGACTGCTTAATCAAAAGTAAGCTTCAACTCTCTCTTTGAAAGCACAGATCAGAAGGAAGTTTCACAGAATGCTTCATGTATTTTTTATTTGTCAATATTCCTTTTTCCACTATAGGCCCTTAGCTCTCCGAATGTCCACCTGCAGTTTCTACAGAAAGCGTGTTTCAGAAGTCCTCAATCAAAGTAAGGTTCAAATCTGTTAGTTGAAATGCACAGATCAGAAAGACGTTTCATAGAATGCTTCTGTTAGTTTTTATTTGAAGGTACCTTTTCCATTATAGGCCCCTAAGTGCTCCGAATGTGCACTTGCAGTTTCTACAGAAAGAGGGTTTCAGAACTGCTCCAATCCAAAGTAAGGTTCAACTCGTTAGTTGTATGCATAGTTCAGAAGAAATTTCTGAGAATGCTTCTGTGTAGTTTATATTTGAAGATATTCCTTTTTCCACTATAAGTCCCTTAGTGCTCCGTATATCCGCTTGCAGTTTCTACAGAAAGAGTGTTTCAGAACAGCTCAGTCAAAGTAAGTTTCACCTCTTTACTGAATGCACAGAACAGAAAGAAGTTTCACAGAAATGCTTCTGTGTAGTTTTCATTTGAAGATATTCCTTTTTCCACTCTAGGCCCCTTAGCACTCCGAATGTCCACTTGCAGTTTCTACAGAAAGAGTGTTTCAGAACTGCTCAATAAAAAGTAAGGTTCAACTCTGTTAGTTGAGTGGGCAGATCAGAAAGAACTTTCACAGAATGCTTCTGTGTAGTTTTTATTTGAAGATATTCCTTTTCCACTATAGGCCCCTAAGTGCTCCGAATGTCCACTTGCAGTTTCTACAGAGAGAGTGTTTCGGGACTTGCTTTATGAATCTCGGTGCTCCTGTGTTGGGTTGCATATATATTTTAGGATATTAGCTCTTCTTGTTCAATTGATCCCTTTCCATTTTGTAATGGCCTTCTTTGTCTCTTTTGATCTTTGTTGTTAAATCTATTTTATCCAGAACGAGGATGCAAACCCCTGCCTTTCTTGTTTCCAGTTGCTTGATAGATCTTCCTCCATCCCTTTATTTTATTCTATATGTGTCTCTGACACGTGAGATGTGTTTCCTGAATACAGCACACTGATGGGTCTTTACTCCTTATCCAGTTTGCCAGTCTGTATCTTTTGATTGGAGCATTTAGCCCATTTACATTTAACGTTAATATTGTTATGTGTGAATCTGATCCTGTCATTATGATTTTAGTTGGTTATTTTGCTCGTTAGTTGCTGCAGTTTCTTCCTGCGCCTCGATGGTGTTTCAATTTTGCGTGTTTTGCAGTGGGTGTACCGATTGTTCCTTTCTATGTTTAGTGCTTCCTTCAGGAGCTCTTTTAGGGCAGGCCTGGTGGTGACAAAATCACTAAGCTTTGCTTGTCTGTAAAGTATTTATTTCTCCTTCACTTATGAAGCTTGTTTGGCAGGATAGGAAATTCTGTGTTGAAAATACTTTTCTTTAAGAATGTTGAATATCGGCCCCCACTCCTTCGGGCTTGTAGAGTTTCTGCCGAGAGAATCAGCTGTTAGTCTGATGGGCTTCCCTTTGTGGGTAACCCGACCTTTCTCTTGGCTGCCCTTAACATTTTTCCTTCATTCCAACTTTGGTGAAGTCTGACAGTTATGTGTCTTTGAGTTGCTCTTCTCGAGGGAGTATCTTTGTGGCGTTCTCTGTATTTCCTGAATCTGAATGTTGGCCTGCCTTACTAGATTGGGGAAGTTCTCCTGGATAATATCTTGCAGAGAGTTTTCGAACTTGGTTCCATTCTCCCCATCATTCTCAGGTACACCAATCAGACGTAGGTTTGGTCTTTTCACATAGTCCCAATTTCTTGGAGGCTTTGTTCATTTCTTTTATACTTTTTTCTCTAAACTTCCCTTCTCTCTTCATTTCATTCATTTCATCTTCCATCAGCGATACCCTTTCTTCCAGTTGATCGCATCTGCTACTGAGGCTTCTGCAATCTTCGCGTAGTTCTCGAAACTTGGCTTTCACCTCCATCAGCTCCTTTAAGCCCTCTCTCCATTGGTTATTCTAGTTATCCATTCTTCTAATTTTTTTTCAAAGTTTTTTAACTTCTTGCTATTGTTTTGAATTTCCTCTCGTAGCTCAGTGTAGTTTGATCGTCTGAAGCCTCTTCTCTCAACTCTTCAAAGTCATCCTCCATCCAGCTTTGTTCCGTTGCCTGGTGAGGAACTGCGTTCCTTTGGAGGAGGAGAGGTGCTCTGTTTTTAGAGTTTCCAGTTTTCTGCTCTGTTTTCTCCCATCTTTGTGGTTTTATCTACTTTTGTCTTTGATGTTGGTGATGTACAGATGGGTTTTTGGTGTAGATGTCCTTCTGTTTGTTACATTTCCTTCTACCAGACAGGACCCTCAGCTGCGGTCTGTTGGAGTTACTAGAGATCCACTGCACACCCGTTTGGCTGGGTGTCAGCAGCGGGTGGCTGCAGAACAGCGGATTTTTGTGAGACCCACAAATTCAGCTGTCTGTAGTTCCTCTGAAGTTTTGTCTCAGAGGACTACCTGGCTGAATGAGGTGTCAGTCGGTCCCTACGGGAGCCGGTGCCTCCCAGTTAGGCTGCTCAGGGGTGAGGGGACACACTTTAGGAGGCAGTCTGTCCGTTCTCAGATCTCCAGCTGCGTGCTGGGAGAACCACTACTCTCTTCAAAGCTGTCAGTCAGACAGGGACATTTAAGGACTGTGGAGGTTCCTGCTGAGTTTTTGTTTGTCTGTGCCCTGCCCCAGAGGGGAGCCTACAGAGGCAGGCAGGGCCTCCTTGAGCTGTGGTGGGCTCCACCCATTCGAGTTCCTGGCTGCTTTGTTTACCTAAGCAAGCCTGGCAATGGCGGGCGCCCCTCCCCCAGCTCGCTGCCCGCCTTGAAGCTTGGATCTCAGACTGCTGTGCTAGCAATCAGCGGGACCCGTTGGCATAGGACCCTCCGAGCCAGGTGCGGGACACAATCTCCTAGTGTGCCGTTTTCCAGGCCCATTGGAAAAGCACAGTATTAGGATGTAATGACCCGATATTCCAGTGCCGTCTGCTTCCCCTTTCTTTGACTAGGAAAGGGAACTCCCTGACGGCCTTGCGCTTCCCGAGTGAGGCAGTGCCTCCACTCTGCTTTGGCTCGTGCACGGTGTGCTTCACCGGACTGTCCTGCACCCACTGTTAGGCATTCCCTAGTGAGATGAAACAGGTACCTCAAGCAGAAATGCAGGAAATCACCCGTCTACTGTGTCGCTGGGGGCTGGGAGCTGGAGACCGAGATGTTCCTATTCGGCCATCTTGGCTCCACCCCGCTTCTGTGTATTTTTTATTTGAAGATATTAACACTCTTCCACATAGGCCCCTAAGCGCTCCGAATGTCCACTGCAGTTTCTACAGAAAGGTGTTCAAGAACTGCTCAATCAAAAGTAAGCTTCAAATCTGTTAGTTGAATGCACAGAACAGAAAGAAGTTTCAAAGATGCTTCTGTGTAGTTTTTATTTGAGATATCCTTTTTCCACTAAAGGCCCTTTAGCGTTCGGAATGTCAACTTGCAGTTTCTACCGAAAGAGTGTTTCAGAACTGCTCAATAAAAAGTAAGCTTCAACTCTGTCAGTTGAATGGACAGAACAGAAAGAAGTTCACAGAATGCTTCTGTGTAGTTTCTATGAAGATATTCCCTTTTCCACTATAGGCCCCTTAGCGCTCGGAATGTCCAGTTGCAATTCTACAGAAGAGTGTTACAGAACTGTTCAATCAAAAGTAAGCTTCAAACTTGTTAGTTGAATGCACAGAACAGAAAGAAGTTTCACAGAATGCTTCTGTGTAGTTTTATTTGAAGATAATCCTTTTTCCCTATAGGCCCTTAGCGCTAGAAATGTCCACTTGCAGTTTCTTACAGAAAGAGTGTTTCAGAACTTCTCAATCAAAAGTAAGTTCAACTGTGTTAGTGATGCACAGAACAAAGAATTTTCAGAATGCTTCTGTGTAGTTTTTATTTAGGTTTTCTTTTCCACCTATAGCCCCTTAGTGTCCGAATGTCCACGCAGTTTTTACAAGAAAGTGTTTTTCGAACTCTCAACAAACTAGCTTCAACCTTAGTTAATACAGAACAGAAAGAATTTCACAGAATGCTTCTGTGTAGTGTTTAGATTTGGAGGTATGAGTTTCCTTTTTCCACTTATTAGGGCCCTTAGTGCGTTCCGAATGTCCACTTCTGCCAGCTTGTTCTACAGAAAGAGTGTTTCAGAACTGCTCAATCAAAAGTAAGCTTCAATCTGTTAGTTGAAAGACAGAACAGAAAGAAGTTTCACAGAATTCACTTGTTATTTTTACTTGAAAGAATTTCCAAATGGCTTCCTTGTAGAGTTATTTGAAGATATTTCTTTCCACTCCAGGCCCTTTAGAGCCTCCGAATGGAGGTCTACTTGCAGTTTCTACAGAAAGAGTGTTTCAGAACTGCTCAATCAAAGAAAACTTCAACTCTGTTAGTTGAATGCACAGAACAGAAAGAATTTTCACAGAAGCTTCTGTGTAGTTTTTTATGAGATATTCTTTTTTCCACTATTAGCCCTTAGCGCCGAATGTCAACTTGCATTTCCTACAGAAAGAGTGTTTCAGAAACTGCTCAATCAAAAGTAAGCTTCAATCTGTTAGTTGAAATGGACAGACAGAAAGAAGTTTCACAGAATGCTTCTGTGTAGTTTTTATTTAAGATTTTCTTTTCCACTCTAGGCCCCTTAGCTCGAATTCACTTGCAGTTTCTACAGAAAGAGTGTTAGAACGCTCATCAAAGAAACTTTCAATCTGTTTGTTGAATGCACAGAACAGAAAGAATTTTCAAGAATGTTCTGTGTAGTTTTTTTTTTAGATATTCTTTTTTCCACTTAGTGCTCCTCGTTGCACAATGCTCACACTTGGTCCAGGTTTCTTTTTACCAGAAAGGGGTGTTTCAGAACTGGCTTTCAATCCTAAAAGGTAAGCTTCAACTCTGTTAGTTGAATATGCGCAGAACGAAAGAAGTTTCACAGAATGCTTTTGTGTAGTTTTTATTTCAAGATATTCCTTTCTCCACAATAGGCCCCATTGCGCGTCCAAATGTCCACTTGCAAGTTTCTTAACAGATAAGAGTGTTCAGAAACTGTCTCAATCAAAAAGGTAAGATTCAACTCTGTTAGTTGATGACAGAACAGAAAGAAATTTCACAGAATGCTTCTGTGTAGTTTTTCTTTGAAGATATCCCTTTTTCCACTATTAGGCCCTTATAGCGCACGAATGTCAACTTCCAGTTTCTACAGAGAGAGTGTTTCAGAACTGCTCAATCAAAAGAAAGCTTCAACTCTGTTAGTTGAAAGGACAGAACAGGAAATAGTTTCACTGAATGGTTTCTGTGCAGTTTTTAATTTGAAATATTCCTTTTTCCACTATAGGCCCCTTATAGTTCAGAATGTCCAATTTGCAGTTTCTACAGAAAGAGTGTTTCAGAGCTGCTGAATCCAAAAGTAAGCTTCAACACTGTTAGTTGAATGCCACAGAACAGAAAGATGTTTCACAGAATGCTTCTGTGTAGTTTTTTTGGAGATATTCCTTTTTCCACTATAGGCCCCTTAGCGCTCCTAATGTCCATTTGCAGTTTCTACAGAAAGAGTGTTTCAGGAACTGCTCAATCAAAAAGTAAGCTTCCAACTCTGTTAGTTGAATGCAACAGAAGAGAAAGAAGTTTTCACAGAATGCTTCTGTGTTGTTTTTATTTTGAGATATTTCTTTTTTCACTATGGCTCCTTAGCGCTCGGAATGTCAACTTGCAGTTTTTACAGAAAGAGTGTTTCAGAACTGCGCAATAAAAAAGGTCAGCTTCAACTCTTGTTAGTTGAATGGATCAGAACAGAAAAGATTTTCACAGAATGCTTCTGTGTAGTTTTTGTCTGAAGATATCCTTATCCACTATAGGCCCTATTAACGGTCGGAATGTCAACTTGCAGTTTCTACAGAAAAGAGTGTTTCAGAACTGCTCAATCAAAAGTCAGCTTCAACTCTGTTACTTGAATGGACAGAACAGAAAGAAGTTTCCAGAATGCCTCTGTGTAGTTTTATTTTAAGATATTCCTTTTCCACTATAGGCCCCGTAGCGCTCAGAATGTCCCACTTGCAGTTTCTACAGAAAGAGTGTTTCAGAACTGCTAAATCAAAAGTAAGCTTCAAATCTGTTAGTTTGAATGCACAGAACAGAAAGAAGTTTCACAGAATGCTTCTGTGTAGTTTTTATTGAAGATATCCCTTTTTCCACTATAGGCCCTTTAGCGCACCGAATGTCAACTTCCAGTTTCTACAGAGAGAGTGTTTCAAGTGCTCAATCAAGAGTCAGCTTCAACTCTCTTAGTTGAAAGGACAGAACAGAAAGTAGTTTCACTGAATGCTTCTGTGTAGTTTAATGGAAGATATTCCTTTTTCCATAGGCCTCTTAGAGCTCTGAATGTCCACTTGCAGTTTCTACAGAAAGAGTGTTTCAGAACTGCTCAATCAAATGTAAGCTTCAACTCCGTTACTTGAATGCACAGAACAGAAAGAAGTTTCACAGAATGCTTCTGTGTAGTTTTATTTGGAGATATTTCTTTTTCCACTACAGGCTCCTTAGCGCTCGAATGTCACTTGGTTTCTACAGAAAGAGTGTTTCAGAACTGCTCAATCCAAAGTAGCTTCAACCCTGTTAGTTGAATAGACAGAACAGAAAGAAGTTTCACATAATGCTTCTGTGTAGTTTTTTATTGTGAAGATATTCCTTTTTCCCACTATAGGCCCTCTTGCGTTCATAATGTTGTCTTGCAGTTTCTACAGAAAGAGTGTTTCAGAACTGCTCAACCAAAAGTAATTCAAACCCTGTTAGTTGAATGCACAGAACAGAAAGATGTTTCACAGAATGCTTCTTGTAGTTTTTATTTGGAGATATTTCTTTTTCCACTACAGGCCCCTTAGTGCTCCGAAATGGCACCTCAGTTTCTACAGAAAGGGTGTTTTCCAGACCTGCTCAAATCAAAGTAAGCTTCAACTCTGTTAGTTAAAAGTACGAAAAGAAAGAAGTTTCACTGAAGCTTTGTGTAGTTTTATTTGAAGATATTCCTTTTCCACTCTAGGCCCTTTAGCATTCCCGTAATGTCACTTGCCAGTTTCCACAGAAAGAGTGTTTCAGAACTGCTCAATCAATAGAAAGCTTCAACCTCTGTTTGTTGAATGCACAGAAGAGAAAGAATTTTCACAGAATGCTTCTGTGTAGTTATTCTTTGAAAATATGCTTTTTTCCAATAGTCCCTTTAGCGCACGGAATCTCAACTTCCAGTTTCTACAGAAATATTGTTTCAGAACTGCTCAATCAAAAGTAAGCTTCAACTCTGTTAGTTGAAAGCACAGAACAGAAAGAAGTTTCACTGAATGCTTCTGTGTAGTTTTTTATTTGAAGATATTCCTTTTTACTCTAGGCCCCTTAGCGCTCCGAATGTCCACCTGCAGTTTCTACAGAAAGGGTGTTTCAGAACTGCTGAATCTAAAGTAAGCTTCAACTCCGTTAGTTGAAAGCACAGAACAGAAAGAAGATTCACAGAAAGCTTCTGTGTAGTTTTTATTTGAAGATATCCGTTTTTACACTTTAGGCCCTTTAGCTCGAAATGTCACTTGCAGTTTCTACAGAAAGATTGTTTCAGAACTGCTTGATCAAAAGTAAGCTTCAATTCTGTTAGTTGAATGCACAGTACAGAAAGATGTTTCACAGAATGCTTCTGTGTAGTTTTTATTTGGGGATATTACTTTTTCCACTGTAGCTCTTAGGACCGAATGTCCACTTGCAGTTTCAACAGAAAGGGTGTTTCAGAACTGCTCAATCAAAAGTAAGCTTGAACTCTGTTAGGGAATGCACAGATCAGAAAGAGGTTTCACAGAATGCTTCTGTGTAGTTTTTAATTGAAGATATCCTTTTTCCACTATAGGCTCGTAAGCGCTCGGAATGTCAATTTCAGTTTCTACAGAAAGAGTGTTTCAGAACTGCTCAATCAAAGAAAGCTTCAACTCTGTTAGTTGAATGCACAGAAAGAAGAAATTTCACAGAATGCTTCTGTGTAGTTTTTTTGAAGATATTCTTTTTTCCACTATAGGCCCATTAGCGCACGGAACTCAAATTCCAGTTTCTACAGAAAGAGTGTTTCAGAACTGCTCAATCAAAAGTAAGCTTCAACTCTGTTAGTTTAAAGCAAACAGAAAGAAGTTTCACAGAATGATTCTGTGTAGTTTTTATTTGGAGATATACTTTTTCCCCTATAGGCCAGTTAGCGCACCGAATTTCCACTTGCAGTTTACAGAAAGGGTGTTTCAGAACTGCTCAATCAAAAGTTAGCTGCAACTCTGTTAGTTGAATGAGCAGAACAGAAAGAAGTTTCACAGAATGCTTCTGTGTAGTTTTTATTTGGAGATATTACTTTTTCCACTATAGGCCCTTAGCGCTCCGAATGTCCACTTGCAGTTTCTACAGAAAGAGTGTTTCAGAACTGCTCAATCAAAAGTAGCTTCAACTCTGTTAGTTGAATGCCAGAACAGAAAGAAGTTTCACAGAATGCTTCTGTGTAGTTTTTATTTGGAGATATTTTTTTTCCACTATAGGCCCCTTAGCACGAATGTCCACTTGCAGTTTCTACAGAAAGAGTGTTTCAGAACTGCTCAATCAAAAGTAAGCTTCAACCTGTTGTTGAATGCACAGAACAGAAAAAGTTTCACAGAATGCTTCTGTGTAGTTTTATTTGAGATATTTCCTTTTCCACTATAGGCCCTTAGCGCTTCGAATGTCCACTTGCAGTTTCTACAGAAAGAGGGTTTCAGAACTGCTCAATCAAAAGTAAGCTTCAACCTGTTAGTTGAATGCACAGAACAGAAAGAAGTTTCACAGAATGCTTCTGTGTAGTTTTTATTTGAGATATTCCTTTTTTCCCTATAGGCCCTTTAGCGCTCGAATGTCACTGCAGTTTTACAGAAAGGGTGTTTCAGAACTGCTCAATCAAAAGTAAGCTTCAACTCTGTTAGTTCAATGCACAGAACAGAAAGAAGTTTCACAGAATGCTTCTGTGTAGTTTTTATTTGAAGATATCCCTTTTTCCTCTATAGGCCCTTTAGCGCTCGGAATGTCAACTTGCAGTTTCTACAGAAAGAGTGTTTCAGAACTGCTCAATCAAAAGTAAGCTTCAACTCTGTTAGTTGAATGGACAGAACAGAAAGAAGTTTCACAGAATGCTTCTATGTAGATTTTATTTGAAGATATCCCTTTTGCCTACTCTAAGCCCCTTAGTGCTCCGAATGTCCACTTGCATTTTCTACAGAAATAGTGTTTCAGAACTGCTCAATCAAAAGTAAGCCTCAAATCTGATTGTTGAATGCGCAGAACAGAAAGAATTTCACAGAATGCTTCTGTGTAGTTTTTATCTGAAGATATCCTTTATCCACTATAGGCCCTTTAGCGGTCGGAATGTCAACTTGCAGTTTACAGAAAGAGTGTTTCAGAACTGCTCAATCAAAAGTCAGCTTCAAATCTGTTACTTGAATGGACAGAACAGAAAGAAGTTTCACAGAATGCCTCTGTGTAGTTTTTTTTTGAGATATTCCTTTTTCCACTATAGGCCCCGTAGCGCTCAGAATGTCCACTTGCAGTTTCTACAGAAAGAGTGTTTCAGAACTGCTCAATCAAAAGTAAGCTTCAACTCTGTTAGTTGAATGCACAGAACAGAAAGAAGTTTCACAGAATGCTTCTGTGTAGTTTTTATTTGAAGATATCCTTTTTCCACTATAGGACCTTTAGCGCACGGAATGTCACTTGCCAGTTTCTACAGAGAGAGTGTTTCGGAACTGCTCAATCAAGAGTCAGCTTCAACTCTCTTAGTTGAAAGGACAGAACAGAAAGAGTTTCACAGAATGCTTCTGTGTAGTTTTTATTTGAAGATATTCCTTTTTCCACTATAGGCCCTTATAGTCAGAATGTCCACTTGCAGTTTCTACAGAAAGAGTGTTTCAGAACTGCTCAATCAAAAGTAAGCTTCAACTGTTAGTTGAATGGACAGAACAGAAAGAGTTTCACAGAATGCTTCTGTGTAGTTTTTATTGGGAGATATTCCTTTTTCCACTATAGGCCCCTTAGCGCTCGAATGTCCAATTGCAGTTTCTACAGAAAGAGTGTTCAGAACTGCTCAATCAAAAGTAAGCTTCAACTCTGTTAGTTGAATGGACAGAACAGAAAGAAGTTTCACAGAATGCTTCTGTGTAGTTTTTATTTGGAGATATTCCTTTTTCCACTATGGCCCTTAGCACTCGAAGTCACTTGCAGTTTCTACAGAAAGAGTGTTTCAGAACTGCTCAATCAAAAGTAGCTTCAACCTGTTAGTTGAATGGACAGAACAGAAAGAAGTTTCACAGAATGCTTCTGTGTAGTTTTTATTTGAAGATATTTTTTTTCACTATGGCCCTTAGCGCTCAGAATGTCACTTGCAGTTTCTACAGAAAGAGGTTTCAGAACTGTCATCAAAAGTAAGCTTCAAACCTGTTAGTTGAATGCACAGAACAGAAAGAAGTTTCACAGAATCTTCTGTGTAGTTTTTATTTGAAGATATCCCTTTTTCACTATAGGCCCTTTAGCGCTCGAATGTCAACTTGCAGTTTTACAGAAAGAGTGTTTCAGAACTGCTCAATCAAAAGTCAAGCTTCAACTCTGTTAGTTGAATGGACAGAACAGAAAGAAGTTTCACAGAATGCTTCTGTGTAGTTTTTATTTGAAGATATCCCTTTTTCACCTATAGCCCTTTAGCGCTCGGAATGTCAACTTGCAGTTTCTACAGAAGAGTGTTTCAGAACTGCTCAATCAAAGTAAGCTTCAACTCTGTTATTTGAATGGACAGAACAGAAAGAGTTTCACAGAATGCTTCTGTGTAGTTTTTATTTGAAGATATCCCTTTTGCCACTCTAGCCCTTAGTGCTCGAATGTCCTTGCAGTTTCTACAGAAAGAGTGTTTCAGAACTGCTCAATCAAAAGTAAGCTTCAAATCTGTTTGTTGAATGCACAGAAAGAAAGTTTTCACAGAATGCTTCTGTGTAGTTTTTTATTGAAGATATCCCTTTATTCCACTATAGGCCCTTAGCGGTCGGAATGTCAACTTGCAGTTTCTACAGAAAGAGTGTTTCAGAACTGCTCAATCAAAAGTAAAGCTTCAACTCCGTTAGTTGAATGCACAGAACAGAAAGAAGTTTCACAGAATGCTTCTGTGTAGTTTTTATTTGAGATATTCCTTTTTCCACTATAGGCCCTTGCGCTCGAATGTCAACTTGCAGTTTCTACAGAAAGAGTGTTTCAGAACTGCTCAATCAAAGTCACTTCAATCGCTGTTAGTTGAATAGACAGAACAGAAAGTAGTTTCACAGAATGCTTCTGTGTAGTTTTTATTGGAAGATATTCCTTTTTCCACTGTAGGCCCCTTTGCGTTAGAATGTCTTGCAGTTTCTACAGAAAGAGTGTTTCAGAACTGCTCAATCAAAAGTAAGCTTCAACTCCTGTTAGTTGAATGCACAGAACAGAAAGAAGTTTCACAGAATGCTTCTGTGTGTTTTTATTGGAGATATTTCTTTTTCCACTATAGGCCCCTTAGCACTCCGAATGTCACTTGCAGTTTCTACAGAAAGAGTGTTTCAGAACTGCTCAATCAAAGTAAGCTTCAACTCTGTAGTTGAATGACAGAACAGAAAGAAGTTTCACAGAATGCTTCTGTGTAGTTTTTATTTGAAGATAACTTTT
>NW_022097511.1:0-59207 GCF_006542625.1 Nomascus leucogenys
ACCGGTACCAGCCACTGCAAAAACATGCCAAATTGTAAAGACCATCGAGACTAGGAAGAAACTATAGCAACTAACGAGCAAAATAACCAACTAACATCATAATGACAGGATCAGATTCACACATAACAATATTAACGTTAAATGTAAATGGGCTAAATGCTCCAATCAAAAGACACAGACTGGCAAACTGGATAAGGAGTCAGGACCCATCAGTGTGCTGTATTCAGGAAACCCATCTCACGTGCAGAGACACACATAGACTCAAAATAAAGGGATGGAGGAAGATCTATCAAGCAACTGGAAAACAAAAAAAGGCAGGGGTTGCAATCCTAGTCTCTGATAAAATAGACTTTAAACCAACAAAGATCAAAAGAGACAAAGAAGGCCATTACATAATGGTAAAGGGATCAATTCATCAAGAAGAGCTAACTATCCTAAATATATATGCACCCAACACAGGAGCACCCAGATTCATAAAGCAAGTCCTGAGTGACCTACAAAGGGACTTAAACTCCCACACAATAATAATGGGAGATTTTAACACCCCACTGTCAGCATTAGACAGATCAACGAGACAGAAAGTTAACAAGGATATCCAGGAATTGAACTCAGCTCTACATAAAGTGGACCTAATAGACATCTACAGAACTCTCCACCCCAAGTCAACAGAATATACATTTTTTTCAGCACCACACCACACCTATTCCAAAATTGACCACATAGTTGGAAGTAAAGCTCTCCTCAGCAAATGTAAAAGAACAGAAATTATAACAAACTGTCTCTCAGACCACAGTGCAATCAAACTAGAACTCAGGATTAAGAAACTCACTCAAAACCGCTCAACTACATGGAAACTGAACAACCTGCTCCTGAATGACTATTGGGTACATAATGAAATGAAGGCAGAAATAAAGATGTTCTTTGAAACCAACGAGAACAAAGACACAACATACCAGAATCTCTGGGACACATTCAAAGCAGTGTGTAGAGGGAAATTTATAGCACTAAATGCCCACAAGAGAAAGCAGGAAAGATCCAAAATTGACTCCCTAACATCACAATTAAAAGAACTAGAAAAGCAAGAGCAAACACATTCAAAAGCTAGCAGAAGGCTAGAAATAACTAAAATCAGAGCAGAACTGAAGGAAATAGAGACACAAAAAACCCTTCAAAAAATTAATGAATCCAGGAGCTGGTTTTTTGAAAAGATCAACAAAATTGATGGACCGCTAGCAAGACTAATAAAGAAGAAAAGAGAGAAGAATCAAATAGATGCAATAAAAAACGAAAAAGGGGATATCACCACCGATCCCACAGAAATACAATCTACCATCAGAGAACTACCTCTATGCAAATAAACTAGAAAATCTAGAAGAAATGGATAAATTCCTCGACAAATACACCCTCCCAAGACTAAACCAGGAAGAAGTTGAATCTCTGAATAGACCAATAACAGGTTCTGAAATTGTGGCAATAATCAATAGCTTACCAACCAAAAAGAGTCCAGGACCTGATGGATTCACAGCTGAATTCTACCAGAGGTACAAGGAGGAACTGGTACCATTCCTTCTGAAACTATTCCAATCGAAAAAGAGGGAATCCTCCCTAACACATTTTATGAAGCCAGCATCGTCCTGATACCAAAACCTGGCAGAGACATAACCAAAAAAGAGAATTTCAGACCAATATCCTTGATGAACATTGATGCAAAAATCCTCAATAAAATACTGGCAAACCGAATCCAGCAGCACATCAAAAAGCTTATCCACCATGATCAAGTGGGCTTCATCCCTGGGATGCAAGGCTGGTTCAACATACGCAAATCAATAAATGTAATCCACATATAAACAGAACCAAAGACAAAAACCACATGATTATCTCAATAGATGCAGAAAAGGCCTTTGACAAAATTCAACAACCCTTCATGCTAAAAACTCTCAATAAATTAGGTATTGATGGGACGTATCTCAAAATAATAAGAGCTATCTACGACAAACCCACAGCCAATATCATACTGAATGGGCAAAAACTGGAAGCATTCCCTCTGAAAACTGGCACAAGACAGGGATGCCCTCTCTCACCGCTCCTATTCAACATAGTGCTGGAAGTTCTGGCCAGAGCAATCAGGCAGGAGAAGGAAAAAAAGGTATTCAATTAGGAAAAGAGGAAGTCAAATTGTCCCTGTTTGCAGATGACATGATTGTATATCTAGAAAACCCCATTGTCTCAGCCCAAAATCTCCTTAAGCTGATTAGCAACTTCAGCAAAGTCTCAGGATACAAAATTAATGTACAAAAATCACAAGCATTCTATACACAAAACAACAAACAGAGAGCCAAATCATGAGTGAACTCCCATTCACAATTGCTTCAAAGAGAATAAAATACCTAGGAATCCAACTTACAAGGGATGTGAAGGACCTCTTCAAGGAGAACTACAAACCACTGCTCAATGAAATAAAAGAGGATACAAACAAATGGAAGAACATTCCATGCTCATGGGTTGGAAGAATCAATATCGTGAAAATGGCCATACTGCCCAAGGTAATTTATAGATTCAATGCCATCCCCATCAAGCTACCAATGACTTTCTTCACAGAATTGGAAAAAACTACTTTAAAGTTCATATGGAACCAAAAAAGAGCCCGCATCGCCAAGTCAATCCTAAGCCAAAAGAACAAAGCTGGAGGCATCACGCTACCTGACTTTAAACTATACTACAAGGCTACAGTAACCAAAACAGCATGGTACTGGTACCACAACAGAGACATAGATCAATGGAACAGAACAGAGCCCTCAGAAATATCGCATCTACAACTATCTGATCTTTGACAAACCTGACAAAAACAAGAAATGGGGAAAGGATTCCCTATTTAATAAATGGTGCTGGGAAAACTGGCTAGCCATATGTAGAAAGCTGAAACTGGATCCCTTCCTTACACCTTATACAAAAATTAATTCAAGATGGATTAAAGACTTATATGTTAGACCTAAAACCATTAAAATCCTACAAGAAAACCTAGGCAATACCATTCAGGACATAGGCGTGGGCAAGGACTTCATGTCTAAAACACCAAAAGCAATGGCAACAAAAGCCAAAATGACAAATGGGATCTCATTAAACTAAAGAGCTTCTGCACAGCAAAAGAAACTATCATCAGATGAACAGGCAACCTACAGAATGGGAGAAAATTTTTGCAACCTACTCATCTGACAAAGGGCTAATATCCAGAATCTACAATGAACTCAAACAAATTTACAAGAAAAAAAAAACAACCCCATCAAAAAGTGGGCAGAGGACATGAACAGACACTTCTCAAAAGAAGACATTTATGCAGCCAAACACATGAAGAAATGCTCATCATCACTGGCCATCAGAGAAATGCAAATCAAAACCACAGTGAGATACCATCTCACACCAGTTAGAATGGCCATCATTAAAAAATCAGGAAACAACAGGTGCTGGAGAGGATGTGGAGAAATAAACACTTTTACACTGTTGGTGAAAGTGTAAATTAGTTGACCATTGTGGAAGACAGTGTGGTGATTCCTAAAGGATCTAGAACTAGAAATACATTTGATCCAGCCATCTCATTACTGGGCATATACCAAAGGATTATACATCATTCTACTATAAAAACACATGTACACATATGTTTATTTGCGGCACTGTTCACAATAGCAAAGACTTGGAACCAACCTAAATGCCCATCCATAGTAATTGAATAAAGAAAATGTGTCATATATGCACCAGAAATACTATGCAGCCATAAAAAAGGATGAGTTCATGTCCTTTGTAGGGACATGGATGAAGCTGGAACCATCATTTTCAGCAACTAACACAGAAGAGGAAACCAAATACCTGCATGTTTCACTCATAAGTGGGAGTTGAACAATGAGAAAACATGGAAACAGGGAAGGGAACATCACACTCTGGGCCTGTTGAGGGGGTGGGGACTAGAGGAGGGATAGCATTAGGAGAATACTAATGTATATGAAGGCTGATGGTGGCAGCAAACCACCATAGCACTTATACCTATGTAACAAACCTGCATGTTCTGCACATGTACCCCAGAATTAAAGTATAACAATAATAATAAAAAAAAGAAATTCAATGCAGAATTTCATATTGGATAAACTAAGATTCAAACATGAAGTAGAAATAAGATCCTTTCCAGACAACAAAAGCTGAGGGAATTTGTTACTACCGGACCTGTCTTAATAGAGCTACTGAAGGAAGCACTAAATATGGAAGGACCATTAGCAGCCACAAAAATAAACTTAAGTATATAGAGCAGTGACAATACAAAACAACCAAATAAACAAGTCTACATAATAACAGCTAACAGCATGATGACAAGATCAAATCCACACGTATCAATACTAACCTTGAATGGAAATGGGCTAAATGCCCCAATTAAAAGGCAAACAGTGCAAGCTGGATAGAGAATTAAGACCAACTGGTATGCTGTCTTCAAGAGACCATCTCAGATGCAATACACCCATAAGCTCAAAGTAACAGAATTGAGAAAAATCTACCAAGCAAATGGAAAAAATGGAAAAATCCACCAAGCAAATGGAAATTGGGACTGCAATTTCAATTGCAAACTAAGAAATTTGCTAAACACCATATAATTATGTGAAAAGTGAATAACCTGCTTCTGAATGACTTTAGATAAATAATGAAAGTAAGGCAGAAATCAAGAAGTTCTTGACACCAGTGAGAACAAACATACAAGGTACCAGAATTTTGGGACACATCTAAGGCAGTATTAAGAGGGAAATTGATAGCACTAAATGTTAGAAATACTGCAATAAAACTACCTAACAGCACAACTAGATGAACTGGAGAACTAAAAGAAAATCACCCCAAAACTAGCAGAAGACAAGATATAAGCAAAATCAGAGTTGAAGTGAGGGAGATTAAGACACCAAAAAAAATTCAAAAGATAAATTCAGGAGTGATTTTTTGAAAAATTAATAAAACAGATTGACAGCTAGCTAGACTAATAAAGAAGAAAAACCAGTAGATGCAAATAAGCACCATTAGAAACAACAAAGGGAACATTACCACTGGCCCCAGAGAATATAAATAACCATCAGATAATATTATGCATACTTCTATGCACATAAACTAGAAAATCTAGAAGAAATGGATACATTTTTGGATGTATACACCCTCTCAAGACTGAACAAGAACAAAATTGAATCCTTAAGCAGATCAATAACAACTTTCAAAATTGAAGCAGTAATAAATAGCTTACCAACCTTACCAACCAAAAAAAAATTCCTGGACCAGACAGATTTACAGCCAAATCTAACAGGTGTACAAAGAAGAGCTGGTACATTCTTACTAATACTATTCAAAAAATAGAAGAGGAGAAACTCCTCCTTAACTCATTCTATGAGGCCAGCATTATCTTGATACCAAAACCTGGCAGAGATACAACAAAAAAAGAAAATTTTAGACCAATATCCCTGATGAACATCAGTGCAAAAATCCTCAACAAAATATTGGCAAACTGAATCCAGCAGCACATCAAGAATCTATCCACCACAGTCAAGTAGGCTTTACCCCTGGGAAACAAAGTTGGTTAATATCAGCAATCAATAAAGTGACTCATCTCATCAACAGAACTAAAGACAAAAAAACACATAATCATCTCAGTAGATGCAGAAAAGGCTTTTGATAGAATTCAGCAACACTTCATGTTAAAAACTCAATAAACTAAGTATCGAAGGAACGTACCTCAAAATAATAAGAACCATTCTATGACAAATCCACAGCCTACATTATACTGAATGGGCAAAAGCTGAAGGAATTCCCCTTGAAAACTGGCACAAGACAAGGATGCCTTCTCTCACCACTCATAATATTGAAAGTGTTGGCCACAGCATTAAGGCAAGAGAAAGAATTAAAGGGCATCCAAATAGGAAATCAAACTATTATGTTTGCAGACAACATAATACTGTATCTAGAAAACACTATAGTCTCAGCCCAAAAATGCTTTTAACTGAAAAACAACTTCAGCAAAATCTCAGGATACAAAATTAATGTACAAAATAACTAGCATCCTATACACCAACAAGAGTTGAGCCGAGAGCCAAATCAGGAATGCAATTCCATTCACAATTGCCACAAAAGGCATAAAATACTAGAAATACAGCTAACCAGGGAGGTGAGAGATCTCTACAATAATAATTACAAAATGTTGCTCAAAGAAATCATAGATGACACAAACAAATGGAAAAATGTGTTCATGGATAGAAAGAATAATATCATTAAATGTCCATACAGCCCAAAGTGATTACAGATTCAATGCTATTCTTATTAAACTAGCAATAATATTCTTCAAAGAACTAGAAAAACTATTTTAAAGTTCATATGGAACTAAAAACATCTCAATAATCAAGCCAATCTCAAGCAAAAAGAACAAAACTAGAGGCATCATGCTACCCAACTTCAAACTATACTACAGAACTAAAGTAACCAAAACAGCATGGTATTAGTACAAAAACAGACGCATAGACCAATGGAACAGATAGCCCAGATAGGGAGCCCAGATAAAAGGCCACATACCTACAAACTATCTGATCTTTGACAAGCCTGACAAAAATGAACAATGGCAAAAGGACACCCTATTCAATAAGTGGTGCTGGGATAACTAACTAGCCATGTGCAGAAGATTGAAACTGAACCCTTTCCTTACACCATATACAAAAATCAATCCAAGATTGATTAAGGACTTAAATGTAAAACCCAAAACTATAAAAACTCTGAAGACAACCTAGGCAATATTATTCTGGACACAGGAATGGGACAAAACTTCGTGACAAAGACATCAAAAGCAATTGCAACAAAAGTAAAAATTGACAAATGGAATGTAGTTAAACTAAATAGCTTCTACACATAAAAACTATTGACAGAGTAAACAGACAATCTACAGAATGGGAGAAAATTTTTGCAAATTATGCATTGGACAAAGGTTGATATCCAGCACCTATAAGAAATGTAAACAAATTTCAAGCAAAAAACAAACAACCCCATTAAAACGTGGGCAAAGGACATGAACAGATAATTTTCTAAAGAAGACATACATGTGGCCAACAAGCATATGAAGAAAAAGCTAAACACCACTGATTATTAGATAAATGCAGATCAAAACCACAATGAGATACCATCTCACACCAGTCAGAATAGTTATTATTAAAAAGTCAAAAATAACAGATGCTGGCTAGGTTGTGGAGAAAAAGGAACACTTACACACTGTTGGTGGGAGTGTAAATTAGTTCAACCACATAGAAAACAGTATGGTGATTCCTCAAATATCTAAAAACAGAAATATCATTCAATACTGCAATCCCATTACTGGGCACATGTCCAGTGGAATATAAAGCATTATATCATAAAGACACATAAACACATGTGTTCATTGCAGCACTATTTATAGTAGCAAAGACATGGAATCAACCTAGATGTCCATCAATGTTAGACTGGATTTTAAAAATGTGGTACATATACACCATGAAATAGTATGCTGCCATACAAAAGAACAAGATCACGTCCTTTGCAGGAAGACAGAGGTGTAGGCCATTTAATTATCCTTAGTTTGCTAATTATCCTTAGCAAACTAAGGCAGGAACAAAAAACCAAATACCACATGTTCTTACTTATAAAGGGGAGCTAAATGATGAGAACACATGGACACATAGAGGGGACCAACACACACTGGGGCCTATTGGAGGGTGGAAGATGGGATGAGGGAGAGGAACAGGGAAAATAGTGGCTTAATTCCTGGGTGATGAAATAGTCTGTACCACAAATCCTTATGACACAAGTTACCTATATAACATACCTGTACATTTACCTCAAACTTAAAATAAAAGTTAAAAATAATTAACTTTGAAATCAACTAAGCTTCAGAAACATTTACTGAAGATAGATGGTTTTTGAGGATTTTGTTTGTTTGTTTGATAAGTTTACTTTTTTCTCATGCTAATTGGTCTATTTAGATTGTCTTACTTCTGGTATAAAATTTGTAGTTTATTCTTTTTCTATAAATTAAAAAATCCAAATGTTGACATTAATTTATATATCCACATATAATTGTAAACTATCTTCCTCTAAATGACTATCTCCACATATCAGTGTTTTCATAGTTTTGCTTTCTCCTTTTATTCTTACGATTTTTATTTTATTATTTTTTTAAAAACCAGCAAATTCATTAATTCTGCCTTTTTGCTAATTCATTAATTTCCCTTTATCTTTACTAATTCTAACTTACTCTTTTCTTTTACTACTTCAATTTGACCCTTAAGTCATTTAGTTTGTGTAAAAACCAGGCACAGATCTCCCACTTGAAAAGTTATTAGGATGGATAGCTCCTACTCTTTGTGAAAGCTCCTATACTATGTTTAATCTCTAAATTGGAAGAGTCCTAGATTTTGTAGGATGACTAGAAATTTTAGACACAGAATCCAGGAAGCATGGCACTGGGTGAAATTTTATTACCTGAGATGATCATAATATGGTCACCATGGTTAAAAAATGGAGAGATGTTTCAAACCAAGTAAGGTAGTACCTCTCTGACAGAGTAAAACCTCAGTCCATCTTGACTGCTGAGCTCACTGATTCAGAGTATGCCCCAGTGAGAGAAAGGCATACTCTCACCAGGCATCAGGTGTTAAATGGAATTCAGCTTAAAGATGCCTTGGGCCAAATTCTATTTAACACCTAGTCTTTACCTTTCCTGATTGAACTGTAGTCATCATCTCAGCTTGCTCACTATAAAATCTCTTGTAATAGGTTTGTTCATTCATTTTTTAGTAGTTATTATTTTCAATTATCCCTCAGTTTTTACTCATTTATTTTTTTTTTTTTCTGGCAGAGTCAAAAGCTAGTTCATTGAGAAAAGATTAACAAAATTCTAGCAAGACTGACTTTTAAGAAAAAGGGAGAAAAGAAAGAAAGAAAGCAAAGAAAAACATTAATAAACTATTAGAATATATAAGACTACAGAGAATAAACATATAAAATATTTTACTATAAATAACTTTTTTGCAAATAAATTTCAAAACATAGAATAAAATATGTAAGTAGACAAACTTCTAGAAAAATTTACCTTAAAAAGCAGCTAAAAAAGAGATAACCTAGAGCATATTATAAATATTAAGTCAATTGAATCAATCATTAAACATCTTTACGCAAGTAAATACCTGACCCAGGTAGTTTTAAAAAAGAATTCTAATATAATTTGATCATTACATGTATTTTTAAGATGAAAGAAAATGAGTGAATACTCTCAAAATTTTCGAGGATGATATAACCTTGATACCTCAACTTAACAAGGGTATTAGAAGAAAGAAAAATCACAGACCAAATGAACTTATGAAAGTAAATGCATGCAGAGAGCTAATAGCTGGTAGGGAAAAGGAGCCCTGGTATAAAACAGAAAATTACTATTATATACTAATTTTTTTTTTATCATACTTTAGGTTTTAGGGTACATGTGCACAATGTGCAGGTTTGTTACATATGTATCCATGTGCCATGTTGATTTCCTGCACCCATTAACTCGTCATTTAGCATTAGGTATATCTCCTAATGCTGTCCCTCCCCCCTCCCCCCACCCCACAACAGTCCCTGGAATGTGATGTTCCCCTTCCTGTGTCCATGAGTTCTCATTGTTCAATTCCCACCTATGAGTGAGAACATGCGGTGTTTGGTTTTTTGTCCTTGCGATAGTTTACTGAGAATGATGGTTTCCAGTTTCATCCATGTCCCTACAAAGGACACGAACTCATCATTTTTTATGGCTGCATAGTATTCCATGGTGTATATGTGCCACATTTTCTGAATCCAGTCTATCGTTGTTGGACATTTGGGTTGGTTCCAACTCTTTGCTATTGTGAATAGTGCCGCAATAAACATACGTGTGCATGTGTCTTTATAGCAGCATTCTTGTACACCAATCACAGACAAACAGAGAGCCAAATCATGAGTGAACTCCCATTCACAATTGCTTCAAAGAGAATAAAATACTTAGGAATCCAACTTACAAGGGATGTGAAGGACCTCTTCAAGGAGAACTACAAACCACTGCTCAATGAAATAAAAGAGGAGACAAATAGATGGAAGAACATTCCATGCTCATGGGTTGGAAGAATCAATATCGTGAAAATGGCCATACTGCCCAAAGTAATTTATAGATTCAATGCCATCCCCATCAAGCTACCAATGACTTTCTTCACAGAATTGGAAAAAACTACTTTAAAGTTCATATGGAACCAAAAAAGAGCACGCATCACCAAGTCAATCCTAAGCCAAAAGAACAAAGCTGGAGGCATCACGCTACCTGACCTCAAACTATACTACAAGGCTACAGTAACCAAAACAGCATGGTACTGGTACCACAACAGAGATATAGATCAATGGAACAGAACAGAGCCCTCAGAAACGATGCCGCATATCTACAACTATCTGATCTTTGACAAACCTGACAAAAACAAGAAATGGGGAAAGGATTCCCTATTTAATAAATGGTGCTGGGAAAACTGGCTAGCCATATGTAGAAAGCTGAAACTGGATCCCTTCCTTACACCTTATACAAAAATTAATTCAAGATGGATTAAAGACTTAAATGTTAGACCTAAAACCATTAAAATCCTACAAGAAAATCTAGGCAATACCATTCAGGACATAGGCGTGGGCAAGGACTTCATGTCTAAAACACCAAAAGCAATGGCAACAAAAGCCAAAATTGACAAATGGGATCTAATTAAACTAAAGAGCTTCTGCACAGCAAAAGAAACTACCATCAGAGTGAACAGGCAACCTACAGAATGGGAGAAAATTTTTGCAACCTACTCATCTGACAAAGGGCTAATATCCAGAATCTACAATGAACTCAAACAAATTTACAAGAAAAAAACAAACAACCCCATCAAAAGGTGGGCAAAGGACATGAACAGACACTTCTCAAAAGAAGACATTTATGCAGCCAAAAAACACATGAAGAAATGCTCATCGTCACTGGCCATCAGAGAAATGCAAATCAAAACCACAGTGAGATACCATCTCACACCAGTTAGAATGGCCATCATTAAAAAAACAGGAAACAACAGGTGCTGGAGAGGATGTGGAGAAATAGGAACACTTTTACACTGTTGGTGGGACTGTAAACTAGTTCAACCATTGTGGAAGTCAGTGTGGCGATTCCTCAGGGATCTAGAACTAGAAATACCATTTGACCCAGCCATCCCATTACTGGGTATATACCCAAAGGACTATAAATCATGCTGCTATATACTAATTTTCTAAAGCTGAAGCCAATTCTCTGAGTGGATTTCTTAGCAATAAAGTCTAAGTAGACTGGTGAAATTTCCACAGATTGCATTTGGTGACATATATGGGCACAGAATTTTAAGGAAATGATATATGTCTTGACAAAACAAATACAAAGATTACATGCCCCACCCCTACAAAGGCGCAGGAAATCAGAAGATTCCTGAAAAGCCTGTACCCTTTATGGCCAAAGAATGATCAAATTTAAATAAAAATTACTTCCAGAAAAAAAGAAACTCACTCTTAGGGAGACTATTGGTAGGAGAATCCAAATTGAACAAGATAGTAATTAGAATGCAGGAATAAGAAAGACTCAATATTCAGATAAATGAATGTGGAGAAAGATTCACAGAATGTGAACATTGGAATATGGGCATGGCCACAGAGAGGCCATGTTTTAGCGAGTGTCATGGCAACAGCAAAGGGGGACCTCTAGTGATATTTCTACTACTACCTTTATAAGAACACCTCTTAAAATATAGAAAATAACATTTAATTTAAACATGAGGAAAGGAAAAAGGTTGCAATTGCATCGTATATGAATATATTATAAGAGAAAAAGAAAAATAATTTGACTAAAGCAATAACAGTTAATTAAGGCATAATACAAAAATAGAGCCATTGAGTATACAGAAACTCTAACATTAAAAAACTGGCTAAACAAGCTTTGAAAAAAATATTAAAAATGAAGTGAAAAATTTAAATTAGAAATAAAAAATGTCAAAATAATAATATTTTTGAATAATAGTGAGGGTAAATAATAATAAGGGAACTGATGAAGCTCAAAAAAACATAAATATAGACAGATTGATAGACCATTTTAGAAATGAAGAGAAGACATGGCTGAGTATGGTGGCTCACCCATATAATCTCAGAACTTTGGGAGGCCAAGGCAAGAAGATTGCTTAAGCACAGGAGTTCACTAAAAAAAAAAAAAACAAAAAAAAACAAACATAATTAAGAAACAACATAAATAAGAATAGAAATATTTTGAGTAACGATAATGAAAGGAAAGGGAGAAATATGAAAATAATCAAACGGAAATGGAGAGTAAAATAAAAAAATACAGATATGATCAATTAAGAAAACAAAGAAGGTCCAATGAACATGTAATTGGAGGTCACAGTCAAGAAACCCAAAATAATGGAATAGAACAAATAGTAAAATACACAATTACATAAAATTTTCCCCAAATTAAGAAGCATTTGAATATATGTGTAGAATATGAATATTGTGTACCTGGAAAAATCAGTCTAGAATTGTCAAAAACAAAACATATTCTGGGGAAAATGATTGCATTTTAAATATTAAAAAACTACTGCATTTTAAATATAAAAAAATTAATATCTGTGGACATTATACAAAAATCATATAGTTCCAAAAAAGGTAAAGAAATTCATCTATCCACAGCAGCTCTTAACAAAACACAATTGAACCATATATGAAAGTTTCCTTTTTTTTTTGAAAGGGAGTCTCACTCTGTCACCAGTCTGGAGTGCTGTGGCGCAATCTCGGTTCACTGTAACTTCTGACTCCCTGGGTCAGGCGATTCTCCTGAGCAGCTGGGATTACAGGCATGCACCACCATGCCCAGCTAATTTTTGTATTTTTAGTACAGATGGGGTTTCACCATGTTGGCCAGGATGGTCTCGATCTCCTGACCTCGTGATCTGCCTGCCTCAGCCTCCCAAAGTGCTGGGATTACAGGTATGAGCCACTGTGCCCAGCCATATTTAAGTTTCTTAATGAAAAAAAAAATAAGACAAGGATTCCATATCCAGGCAGAATTACTTTTCTTCTATAATATAGAAAAATATGGGCCTTCAAAGTATCAGGAAATTTTGTACCCACAAAGCTTTCCTGAACAAATCATTCAGAGAAAGTTTCATACAATCAAGAATTTTTGAGGAAAACTTCACACTAAGGTCTACTGTTGAGCATTTGCCTACTCAACTATACTACCAAAACTACATAAAAGGGATAAAAGTCACAGAATTTTAGGGAAATGATACATGTGTTGACAAAATAGATATTTTAAAAAAAACGCTGCAATACAAGGAGAGAATGCAAAGAGAATGTATAATTCAAAATAAGTTTATTGATTGGTTTCTATTGTTAATTGTAAATAGATAATGTCATTTAAAATTAAATATTAATAGGGCAGGCACTGTGGCTCACGCCTGTAATCCTAGCACTTTGGGAGGCCATGGTGGGTGGATCACCTGAGGTCGGGACTTCCAGACCAACATGGAGAAAACCCATCTCTACAAAAAATACAAAAATTAGCCAGGCTTGTTGGCACATGCCTGTAATCCCAGCTACTTGGGAGGCTGAGGCAGGAGAATCGCTTGAACCCGAGCGGCAGAGGTTGCAGTGAGCGGAAATCGTGCCACTGCACTCCAGCCTGGGCAACAAGAGTGAAACTCTATCTGAAAAGAATAAATGAATAAATAAAATTAAGTATTAATAAAAGAAATAGTAGAGTAAAGTAGTTACTAATTAATTCCTCAATTGTCCACAGTAGGAAACAAATTAATAGTATCTTAAACCCAGGAAGCTAATTGCATCATTATGATGATAACTACTAGAATAAAAATACAAAAATTTCTGAATACCAAAAGATATAAAAAAAGATTATATATAAAAGATTTCATAACATAAAATAACATGACAGAAGAAACAGCAAATGTATTTGTTGTATCAATTAATACAAATTAACTCAAAGCAGTAATGGAAAGAAATTTAAACTAAACATAAAAACAAAATATGCATATACAATATTTTTCTTAAGCCAAAATGAATAAATTAAAAATTAATGAATGGGTATCCCTCATGAACACGGATGCAATATTCCTCAACAAAATATTAGTAAATCAAGATCAATAACACATGAAAAAGATCATACAACATGATCAAGTGATATTTATCCCTGAGATGCAAAGATGCTTAAACATTTGCAAAAAATAAGCATTACACTCCACGCTGAAAAAAAGGATAATAATCATATAGTCACTTCAATATGTACTGAAAAAGCACGAGACAAAATGTAACACTATTTCATGAATAAAACTCTCAACAAATTAGGTATATAAGGAAGCACCTCAACATAATAAAGGTTATGCATGACAAACCCACAGTTAACATCATACTCAAAGATGAAGAGTTGAAAGCTTTTCCTCTGAGATCAGGAGCAAGAAAAGAATGCCCACTCTTACCACTTCCATTCAACACAGTACTGGAAGTCTCTTCTTTCTCCCTTCTTTTCTTGCATTGTATTCATATTGAATTCATGTGGATTCCTTTTGGATTAATCATTGTTAACGTGAGGGATGAGACAATGTTCATGTTCAAAACAAACAGAATTTTGCTTGTCACCAATGACAAATATGACATCTACTTCTCACTTCTCAAATGGATATTTACAATACTTTTTTCCTATCCTCTGCCACCAATAGATTCTTACAAATAAGTCTTACTGTTGTGATTCCTTGTTCAGTGCCCTGCCTCCTATGCCTGTCCTTGAAACAAAAGCAAGGCAAGTCAAGCTTCTACCATCAACCTGAGAACCCCACTTGCATTGATGCAAATTAGAAATAGCTGATTCTGAACCTCAGTGTCTGTCAGGATTTAAAATTTAATCTGTGTAGCTTTTTTTGATATCTGCAGTCAAGTATGTCCTTCACTATAATAAATCAAAACACTGTTGACCATTCCTGCTTTGGGAAGACCCGACTCTTGTTTTCTGCTTTCTGTTATCCTTAATTTGTTTTAAAGATGAATTTGGTATTAGTTGTTTTTATTGCTTTTGTGTGATTTCCACAAAGTAAAGAGAGATAGGCTGAATTTACTTTGTTTTTTTTAAATAGGAATTCCTAGTCCACAGATTTTAAAAAATAACTTATATAAAACATCTCTTACATTGATTTGAATCTCAAATGGAAAATGAAATTCTTCTTAAGTCTGAGCTTCATAAGATGAAGGTAAGGGCCACTTTGTTGTTTTCAAATATAGCAATTAAGTTGTCTAGACAGACAAAAGATTCTGGAAATCAAGATCCACTGAAAACCTGGTACTAATCACCTTAAAAATGTACACTATAATACTTTAGAATTTCACAGGTGGAAAAATGTGAAGTGTGTTTACACTATTTGCCATAAGCCAATTTTATCTACATCAAGCCATATGGTTTGGAAAACTGGGAGTTTCAGGAGAATTCAGAGTGAAATTTAACAGTGCTGTCTGAAAACAGTTTATACAGAGTTTATAAGTCATTCTAAAACACATCAGGAATTTTTTTTCTTTTCTCTCCCTTTTTAAAAAAAAATATACACTATCATACTGATATTTTAAAACTCTATGCACCATGTTTTTGTAATTTTCTGAAAATTGCTATGTTGCTACACTGATCTACATAAAATCTTGTAAGGCATAGACTGCATGATTGGTAATTTCTCTTCTTATGTATAAAATTAGAAGCACTTAATGTAATATATACTTAATTATTTCAAAATATTAATTGTAATTTTACAGTTTCTAAAGTATTGCTTAATTATATCTATCAAAATAAATATTGCTGTCAAATCATTCAGAGAAATTTATAAAGAAATCTGATAAAATTACATTTCAACTAATTTACAGATTATATTGGGCAATTCTCTTTTTGTTATATCTACAGAACAACTTGATATGAGAGCCAAAATGTTTTGTTTTATGACTTTTCTTAGAGTATTAACTATATCACACGCACTATAAAATATCAAAGGCAATGTTACTTAGAACATTATTTTTAGATTTCAAGTTTGATTTTAATGTACTCCTTAGGCTTTCCGTTTTATTTAAGGTTTTGTATTAGCTCAAGTAACGCAATTAGATTAACAAATATATTGAAATAAAACTTGAATACACTCATATAAAATTATTAATTCAAAAATCTTTTAAAATATTGCAAAATATCCCAAATAATAAAGGGAAATGTGACTTGCATGCAGATTCCTTCTGGAAATATAAAACTTGATTCCTCATATCTACTGTAGAATTCCTTAAGCTGACAGTAAAACAGCAGGAGAAAAGTCAAATTTACACCAAATTGATTGGTTTGGAAACAATCACTCCTGTAATTAGGATAGGTCAGGAAAAGTTTATTTATAAATAATTTATCAGAAACTACTCTATAAAAACCTAGGAAAATGTCAAGCCAGGTGCAATCTTTTTAAACTATCCCAGTATAAATCAATTAAGGTGCTTTATTTTGACATCTAGTGTCAGTATTTACCAAACGTAGATAGACAAGTCCATCCCTGCAGCATGCATTTGCAAATAACTTTACTCATTAATGTTTAATTAAGACAGAGGAAAACTGTCCTTGATATTTTGCTGCAATTAGTGCTCTCTATACCCCACTGACTTCTCATGATGAATTACTTTTCAAATGAAAAGTGAAGTGATTAAAACTGGAGTCACTCCATCTAGTATGCATTGCCCATACCTCATTTTAAAGAGAAAACCAAATAGAGCCACACACAGTGAAAATGCAAGTGAAATTATTTGCTATTTTCGATGTCAACTGTGAAGCGACTTTCTGGTCATGACTATGAAGTGATATAACATGTAAATCACAAAATATTACTATTAAATGCTAAAGTCACAAAACACCAGGGCTTTAGGAGATTTAACCTCAATTTAAGACACTCCACAAACACTAAGTGAATTATGAAGGTCACATAATTTTTTGCATTGTATTCTAATAATTTCACTTTTATTGTAATATTTTACTATTTTAAAGAACTTCATAATCCATTTTACCCAATGTCTTCATTTTGCCAAACAGCCAATAAAAAACACTGCATAACAACAACAAAAACCTGAAATCTGAGAGATCAGCTGACTTATGCAATGTTACACAAGAAAAAAGTGATAGATCTTAAAATGTGGTTGTTCCTATGCCCATATCCTTCCTCTCTCTGCCCAAGTTTGTCTTCATCTTAGACTGGAAGAGCAAACATAGTATGGGTAATATTTATGAACTCTTTGATCATATTACTCAGATATGATCCAGGTTGGAACATTCTTGAAATAGCATTTTGTTACCCATATGTTTTCTGTTATATTTCATAGTAACAAATCAATTAAGGTGTTATTAGTAATAGGAGATAACTATTTTGTTTATTTTAATATACTTGTTTTTAATTATTTCCCCAATTCTAGAATCTCTCCACAGATATAACTAATAGCCTGACAACTAGATTCACCAACAGGTGGGTTATGCTTGTATGATACAGTGAATTATTTGTCAACATAAAAGAATTCTGAAATATCACACATAATTCCCTATCTAAATTCCTTATAATTTACATTGGAAGATCTGGCCAACATGTGCTTGCATGATCACATGACTACAATCTCTCAGAGCTGAGTAGCACTGGGCCACTTTGAATAGTGCGTGTACTCTTTGGTTCTCTACAATCCTCACCACTCCTTATTACTTCCCAACATCTGGCCTTTATGTCTGTGACCATTTAAGCTCATGTTTGTACTATTGCTTTTTAAATACTTGCTTGCCTCACCAATTTATCTACCTGCCAATCCCTGGAAGCTTATGCATTTTCAACTCCTGACATAATGGCTGCTTGAAAACAAGCAATATTCTAACAGCTAATAACCAGAATCTTCATAATATAACAAAAATTTTGCAAAGGAGTCTCAGCTAAATTTAGGACACAAAATTTTAGAATTGTGTCATGTAATCTCTCTTTTAGAAGTTAGATTATTAGTACATTGGGAAAATAACATTTTAGGACTTTAACATCTTTATTCAATTCATTATTGAAAGAAAGAATGGTGTGCCTATTAAAAACTAAACGATACAAAAAACTGGACTCTTAAATTTAGAAGATCCAAATTTGAATCGAGTTCTTCAATATATTAGCTAGATATTTCATATTTCTGTATATAAATTAGCATAGTGTATGACTAGTATATATTCTCAAAAAACAGTGTTATATGTAATGCATATTATGCACAATTACATAAAAATGTAAAATTTATAATGTGCCCATTTAAATTTTTAAATATGGTAGGTTTATGTGTATGTTTGTATGTGTGTATATATTTTTGAAATTAGTTCATTTTCTAGAATCAAATGAAGGGGAAAAATTGTTTACAATCCAGTTGTGTGTGTGTCTATATGTACATATATATATATATATATATAGACACACACACACACATATAAAGCCACTATGTAGAGTGATTTTATATAGATATATACAATTGATTATCTATAATACATGATATCTATACAAAATATATACTATCTGTATAAAATCACAAAATGAGGTACATTCATTTACTTTGCCTCCACAATCTGAGGAATTCTGAAAGGAATTATGATTATGCTTCAAGATAAGATACGTGTACTTCTTAAAATTAAATCCACGAAGCCAATAATTAGTGTGGAAGAAACAGAAGAGAATCACCAGGAAGTAGAAATAAAATCTTAAACATTGTTTTGGAAACTATCCAGAGAGTTGGTTATAGCCCAGCATTACCTATGGATTCTCTGGACGAAATATTCTGTAAATTCTTTGCATAAAATAACCATTCAAATAGAGCTTTATAGTGGATTCTTTATTTTCTACATTACTTAGAACTACAACTAAATGTTAAACCATATTGCTAAGATTCAGATAGGTATAGCCTTGCTGTACTTTAGAAGGCTAGCTGAACATGGAGCCCAGACTCCATTCCAAAATCCGTGACTCCAGATGGTTTTCTGTTGTTGCTGTTGTTATTGTTGTTTGCTTCGGCAGAGCCTATTGGCTTTTGGTTCTTTGTGTTTCTTTTTCCTTGAATGTGCATTCTACAGCAAATATTATGGCAGCCTTTTGCAATCAAGCTCAAAGTCAAAATTGCCTTGTGTTAGAGATATATTTGGGTACTTCCACCCTCGAAATCTTACAAATCAATTCTTCTTTGCAGTTAGGGCAGAGCTGTGATGCTCCAGCTTCACACCTCTAATACTATTGGAATACTTGCCCTTGCTGGCCTTATATAGTAGAATTATTATCCCTTGCATGCAAACAAAAAGTTCCGGTCCTACATCACCTGGATAAAACTGCAAGGTGCCATGTGAGCAACAGTTCAATTTCAAATCAATACCTGCAGTTATGACAATCTGCACACTTGCTCCTTTTGATTTGAGGATCATAAGTAAAGTCACTTCTTGGTATTTCTAGCCACAAAATTTTAATGCGCACTTCTCTTTTATCAAGTGCGACAATGGCCTTTCATTTAACATCAGTTTCAGCTTAGAAGGGTCACTTAAAAATGAGTTTTCCATGTAGCACATTACCATATTGTATTGTTTCATTGTGTCTAAAATGTATCCTCCAACTTAAGTTAAATCTCATCAAGGTAGAAAATGAACAAAAGGAATAGAAAAATTAGTTCCGCTATATAAAATTTGAAATACTTTGAGAAAATCTTGGACTTACCTTGATGTAAGCTTGTGCTTCTACTAGAAGAAATGGGGATGACTACATGAGGGCAATCATCTTTCAGACATATCTAATCAATATTTGAATTACCCACTGCACTTCACCCCCATGGAATTGCTTTGTCTCAGTTCAACTATTTGGCATGACATAATAAGCATGTATTATAAACCAATACAAAAACCTGTCCTACAAAATTGTCATTTTTTTTCTCTTGGAATGTTGAGAATATTAAAACTGTAGATGATACAGTTTCTCTTTTCATGGTGGCTGATAAAAAGCTTTGAGCAAAAATAACGAACCATTTTTAGCGTATTGAAGATTATTATGGTTTATATTTTACTTTTACCTTTATTCGTGGTTTCATTTTAATATTGCCATTTTTCTCTTTTTACTAAACCTACTTTTAATTTATTTTAACTTGTTGTATTTTATGTGTCTTCATAACTTGTAATAAACCTTTTCTAAAATAGGGCAGAGCATAAACTAATAAGGGATTCAATGTATTTCATGGCAGACAGATCCTTTCATGTTCTGTCTCCAACTTCTCTTGGTAGGCTTGCCTCCTGCCATCTTTTCTCATGCATTCTTTTTCTATCCACTGTGATTTTCTTATAGTTCCCTGGACACACTGTCTGATACTGCTGAATCTTGTCTTATACTACCTTTCCAATATTATTTCCCAGTAAAGAACATGCTTAGGATTGAACTCAAAAGTTACCCTTTGGTGGTTCGTGGAATGAATTAATGAAAGTATGCAGCTGGAACAGCATCTGTGAAAATGAGAGGTACATTCATTTACTTTGCCTTTTCTTTGATTTATCTTACTTTAATTCAGTAATTTATAAAATATTAATTTCTCAATATACATAATACAATGGTTATCTTTCAAAGAAACCTAACTAACTTTAAAAAATATCGTATTAGAAGACAAAAGTCTAAGAGATGGTATAAGTTCAGAGATGTATGTACTCTCCACTGTACTACGTAGTTATTTTCATTACCATTATGCACTTTTAATAAATCCTTATTTTCTGATGTGTTTTTAATGATTTTAACAGAGTAAACTCACTTTAAAAGGCAGTTTGAATTTTTCAATTACTATGGAATATTGTTTTACCAAATACTAACTGAAGTTAGGCAATCATTTTCTAGGCAGAGATTTGTAGTGTGAATGGGTTAACTGCGTTGACTCACTAAAATATGATTTGGGTAACCAATTCAAACAAGAGTAACCTTCCCAGGATGACTAAAGGGAAAAGCAATGTGGGATAAATTCACCTCTGAATTTTTCATGTTTTTGCACACATGACTGATGTACGTATTATCCTGAAGCTCGCGTCTGCTTTTTATTGAAATATTTGTTCTGCTTTACTTCAGGGTAGAAGAAAACTGGAACCCAAGTGCTCCACTGAGGGGAAGGCATTTCCCATGTAAGTGCCGACTTGCTCATGTGATTTTTTCATTGTATTTATCTATTTATGGTAGGGATCACAAGTAGAAGGTATTGGCTCTTTGAAGAATGAACACTGCTGTCACCCTCCATTTCCTATAAGATGTCACAGCTGTGACAAGGAAGGGTTTATAATGGCACAGTTCAGTGCCTTCATAATTTATTCTTTCTGATTTTATGCTCTTTTAGTCTCCTGCTCAACCATCCACTAACAAGCAGTGATATTAGCCAATAAATCAAAGACGTCTGCTTGTCACCACCAGATGCTTGGCCACATCGCCACCGATTATGAGACATACAAAAGGACAATTTCATGTAGAGAGCTCAGCAGAGTTGTTCCACTGATATTCTGTTTGATAGAAAACTAGTTTGAGGTGAATATAGTAAAATTCAATAACTTTTATGCCTTGCAGCAATGAAGAACTAAGTTGAAATGAAACTGGAAAGTAAATTAGGATCTCACCTTTATGATTGTTCCTTTTATTATTCTAAATCTCTTCCTTTGTCACTTTGATACAGGTTAAAGAAGAAATATCTTAATATACTCTGTTTATTTTGCTAGGTTTCAGAATTTATCTTTCTTTTCTAAAAGCACCAAATAAGACATTTATATCCATCTATTAAATATACTTATTAAAACGTATTTCTAAACAAATACAATAATATTTGTTTGAATTGTAGTCAATGTACAACAATAATATGATTTTATTTTTTCATTAAGACCTGCTGTAAGCTAATTAAAACCATCTATTAGGTATTAATTGCTTATATTTTCTTTTTTTTCATTACTGAAATTACTGATCCACCATAATGTGCATATACCTTTCTCTGTGGTATAAACAAGAACAATAACAGCAGACCAAATGTATAGAGTTCAAATAACTATGCCCAATATTTTAGGAAATCCTTCTCAGCACGTATTAAATTTTTAAAAGAAGACATTAAGTTTATATTTTTCCTTTAAATTAAATAAAGTAGAAAAGCAATGTCTGACTGGTTTCATTTTAATAAAGAAGTTTCTAAGTTTTTCTCAACTGAGAAGTTAACCATATTTATACACTGAATATATAACTAGATTGTTGACTTAGCATTTTTGCTAATATTGACAATTTATTATAGAACAAACAAGTGGTAAATTAAATTTTAATATGAGCTACAAAAAGGCATATGTAATGATGCTTTATTTTTAATTAATATGGCTATGTTTATCTTGTGACTGTAGAAACTGCCCTTTCTTTTTTCACATCTTCTTTTGACTTTCTCTGGGCCCTAAAAATGCCATTCAGAAAATAAGTGAATTATTCCACAGTGCCTCAGTTTCAGTTACTAACTCTTGAAGGCTAGAAAAATCATGTCTGTTATTTTATTTCCTTCCATTTCTTCATCTTTTTTCTTTATTTTACAGACATTTCTAGATTACCCTTTTCAAATATTAATTCATTTAAGCCTCCTCAGAATAACAGCTTGAACTTTCCAAAGTGTGTAAGTATAAGAACTTTTTAAAGTAAAATGCTTTTTGTATATATTCAAATAATAAACTTGCATTTTACAGTTCCATTCAACCTAGATAGAGATGCTATATTACTGTGGTTGCTTTGTTGTTGCTGTTGTTTTGTTGTGATTTATACTATGACTTTTACATTGATATTTCATCAGAGTTTCATTTCCCTTCAGCCTAATAGGAATCCAAAGGTGCCATCTATTTAGAAAACTTTAGACAGAGAAGATAATTCACTTAGAAATGTGTGCTTGAAGTTGTTTTCTATTTCTCTGAGCTACAGAATTATTAAGTATTTAAGTACCACTTTTTTTTTTTTTTTTTTTTTTTTGAGATGGAGTCTCGCTCTGTCCCCCAGGCTGGAATGCAGTGACATGATCTCAGCTAACTGCAATTTGTGCCTCCTAGGTTCAAGCGATTCTGCTGCCTCAGCCTTCTGAGTAGCTGGGACTACAGGCATATGCCACCACACCCGGCTAATTTTTGTATTTTTAGTAGAGATGGGGTTTCACCATGATGGCCAGGCTGGTCTCGAACCCCTCACCTCAGATGATCCACCTGCCTCGGCCTCCCAAATTGCTGGGATTACAGGCATGAGCCACCACACCACCCTTAAGAACAACTTTCTATTCTGCAAAGTTTTTATAACTATTGTTTTGTGTCTCACATTCTTATGAAGCATAAAAGTAAATGTCCAGTTATATTAAGCACAAGAAACCAAGGAAGCACTCTAAAAGTATACTGGTAACAAAGTAGAAAAAACAGAAACCTTAGGAATATTAAGAAAGTGATAAATTACAGCACAATTTGGCTTATGCACAACCACCATAATAGAATAGGGATTCCTGCTCTCATCTCAAGAAGTGTGTCAGCATGTATTGCCCTTCAGTAAAAAGATAAGAAATGACTTAAAATTAAAAGAACTACAAAAACACAGAAAATGAGAAGATGATTAAGGATGTGTGCAGTATTTACCTTTGATGAGACATTATTAACACTATTTTTATCCAACTAAGGCAAGTGATGAGTTTAAGTGGACTTGATTGAGTTACTCAAAATCAATGAAAGCCAGTGTTTTTGTTTTGTTTTGGTGTTTGTCTTTTGTTTTTTGTTTTTTTTCCCCCCACCAATATTGAGAACTTGGGAAACCCAAAAGAATTTAGAATGAATGCAGCATAAAGCTAGCAATATCAGTTCAAATTATTGGTATCATCTCTCCATTATTTTATTCCTTGCCTCAATAACATGCTTTATCTGTAGGTTCTATGATTCTGGGTTGGGTGAAAAGTATCGGCCACCGGTTATCTTGAATGTAAACTCAGAGATAACATTTATGAAGCTGTCTCTCCCTAATTACTTGTGTCGAATAAGAGTCCTGATTTACTCTGTATCTTTTGTGAAGCATCTATAGGTATCATTGCTATTTCATTGTTCATCCCCAGGGATGTGTGTGAAACCTGCACTGAAAGCACTGAGAGGACCACAATATATCAAGGTAGAAGAGGTCTGATTCTTCCCATTGGCAGGAGAGAACACTGTCCTAGGCCCAAGTATAGGTTGTCAACCCAACAGATGATTTTCTAGTTTCAAACATATCTAACAGAGGTAAAATTCCTTTACAAGCTGGGATAGGAGGGAACAATTCTTTTGCATCATCGTCCATGTCTTTTAAAATCTTACTAATCCACCATTCCAGGAATGCTTGTGACAATGACTCTACGAATCATGGATTCCATCTTGATTTTCTCCTCATGGCTTTACCCAAGTAACAATCTCTTGACGTGTAATCTTACTGATAGCTCAGCAGCACAAACGCACCTTCCTCCGAATTCTGCGCCTTTCATACTCTGACTCTAAAGCAAAACTCCATAACAATTTTCTTCTCTTTCTCACTCCCATAATCACTCCTTCTGAATCTCTGTAATTCTTCTTGCCTGCACAATATATCTGTCATTGATCATACATTGTGTGTAGCATTCTGATTAGAGGTGTGATCTGGACCAAATTTTCTAACCTCTATTTTCTTTATCTATAAAATGAGACTAATAATAACATATACTTCAAATGCTGAGATGGGGATTAAATGAAATAATACTAAACTTTACTACATGTAAAGGGCTAAACCAGGGCTAGATGCATAGAAACACACTGCTGAGTAAGTATGGGTTGGTGTTATTAAGGTGGCCACATTTTTTTTCTAGAGCATATTATTTTTGTGAGTATGTATTAAGAAGGGTAATCATGTTATTTATCTGTTAATTTAAGTTAGAAAGCATAAGAGTAAAATGTATTATTTAACACTTGATTTATGTCAGTACAAGAGTCTCTGATTTTTATGTATCAGAACACCAATTGTATAAACCACACACTAAACGAATTCTAGGTTCATGTAAGCTTTATTGAATAGTTTCATTGCATGCAGTATCATTTAGAATACTGTTATGATTCAATTGCAAATGCACCAATAATTATGTTGAAAGATTTTAGGCTGGCCGGGCGCGGTGGCTCACGCCTGTAATCCCAGCACTTTGGGAGGCCAAGGCGGGCGGATCAGGAGGTCAGGAGATCGAGACCATCCTGGCTAACACGGTAAAACCCCATCTCCACTAAAAATACAAAAAATTAGCCGGGCGAGGTGGCAGGCGCCTGTAGTCCCAGCTACGCGGGAGGCTGAGTCAGGAGAATGGCGTGAACCCTGGGGGGCGGAGCCCACAGTGAGCCGAAATCGCGCCACTGCACTCCAGCCTGAGTGAAAGAGCGAGACTCCGTCTCAAAAAAAAAAAAAAAAAAAAGAAAGATTTTAGGCTACACAGCTCATCACGTGATAGAATCAAGAAAATATGATAAATGTAACTGACATATAATTTGATTAGCATAATATATTAAACTTGTTTAATAAGAGAAAACATGAAACGATTATTAGAAAAAAATAAAACTGAGAATATTGGAACTGTTCAATAAATTATTTCTGTGCTGGGCTTAGTCCTTGAACTCTATAACCATGAAAAATACCATAGCCTCTCTGGGCCAGGTATTTATAGACTGTTTTAATTAGTATTTTTCTATTCCACTAGAGTATATGCTATTTGAGAGTAAGTATAGAGTCATTCACTTATTTATTCATTCATCATCACCAATAGATCACTAGCATCTAAATGAGTGCTCAGTAGTATAATATATTTTTGTAGGAAATGAATGATGAATGACCTTCATTTTTCATCTTTAGAATGGTGGGTCCAGAGTATATAACCTCTCAGCTCCAGAATTTTAAAATATTATGACAGTATAATTAAAATATATCACAATTGATGCACATATAAGAAAAACAGAAATTCTTCTCTGCTCTTGCATCTTTCTCTATAACCATACTTTTTAATTTTTTGAGCTCTATGTGAGTTCGTCAACTCCATGGAGACAAATAGAGGGCAGAACTGTTTAATACTTGGATTAATACAATTTTCAACTCTAGAGCAAAATATATGATCATCATTGTTGCCATTTATATATTCAGTCATGTACTGTTCATTCCTGTGGGCCAAAATCATTCCAGGTGGTTTACTTATCTCATTAATCCTCACAACGACCTTCTAATGCTGAGATAGGAACTTCCAAATTAAAAATATGGGTACAGGATGAGAGATAACTTGTGTAAGATTTCACACTGCTGGTGACAATCAGGATTCTAAACTAAATCGCTTTGAAAGATCATGCTCATTCTACTTAACAATCTCTGATACTGATCATGAATGAGTTCACAATAATAAAGCCTTGCTTTGTATTTATAGTACAGATCTTCATGCTTCTCTGCACATAAATATCGATGTCACCATTTTAAAATACAAACTCAGAGAGAACCTGAGACACATTTGTAAACATGTTTTGGATGCTAACATGTATGAAAGAGAAATTCATTCTTCAAAAATAGTAGAAAACGATAGCAAACAGGAAAAATAGAATGAATTATATTGAATTAAATAAAATGAATTGAATTGAAATGATGAACATAATATGAATTAAAAATCATATACACTGACCTATTTTTGTAAATACCTTCATCTGCTTCTGAATTTAATGAAATATTTAACATTTCAGTACATAGTGAATTAAGTAAAAACTCTACATATACATATATATTTTTAACCAAAGCATTTAGGTCTTATTGTTCAACGTATGGTGTTTTATTTAAAGAATGACCCCATTCCGTCGACTCCCTTTTCCTGTCCAATCTTACATTAGCTTTTTGAGTATGTCCAAGAATGTATGTTTCACTCCTTACCAAGTCCTGATCATTTGTGTCGTTCTCTGAAGATTCAACCTCGAGAGACTAATCCCTAATTGGCTTAGGTTTAAAAACAGAAAGTAGAGGCAGAAATGGCTTTTAATAGAATCATAAACCCCATTCAGCTCCCTTTTTAAAATGAAGACTTGGATGATGTGCCTAAAATCTAAGTCAGTTCACAGCATGACCCATGTCTCTGATTTCCTATTCCAGGATTCTTTGAACCACACCTCACTTAGAAGATTCTGGAAGTTTCTTCATGTGGAGTAACACAACTATTCAAGTCCTGGAAGATCACTGGAGCTGTTCTGAACACCCTCAGTAGTATTAAAGTATGTATTGATTCATTTTAATATCCAGGGTATTTACATTTCTATTGTTAAAATGATATAGGTATAATTTTCCACAATAATATGTTCTTAATAACCAATTTACACATGCATTTACTTTAGCTGTACAAATAACTTTACCAACTTATTTGGTATTTTTTGTGTATGTAATGTCTAATCTGTGATGGCTCTGAATAGCAAATAATTTAACATATTTTCAATTTCTAAAGTATTTTCTTCCTCATGTAGTAATCAACTACATGACAATTTATTATCAAGGAAATATCCAGAATTATAAGCCAATTTCCTTTCATTTGCCATTCTATAATGTCATTAATTTTCTCTGAGTTGTAATTAATTAAATAAAATACAGTAATTTAACTGTAGATCACAATTTTTCTTCACATCTTAAAACTTTTCCCAAAAGTAATGGCAATTTCTAGACTTTATATCTGCTGAATATTACTTGGTTCTGACTGACATTCCATGGTGGACAGACCTTAAGGTGAATTCCAATGATCTCTGCCTCCTTTGCTCCATGCCATTCATATTAACCTCCCACTGGAGTGTGGGTGGGACCCAAGACTTGCTTCTAATCAAAAGAATGCACAAAAGTAATGGAAAGCCAATATCATGATTATGCTGTTATATAAGACGTATTTCTCCCTTTCTCTTCCTCTGTCACTGCTTTCAAAGAATTGAGTTGCTTTGAATCCTACAGCCAAAGGCAAATAAGTTCTGCCAACAACCTGAAGGGCTTGGAAGAGGATCGTTCCTTCTTTAATCAGTCCTCTAGATGAGAACACCTGATTAACACCTCGATTGCAGTCTTATAAGGGATCCAGCTATTCCATAGCTCAAATCCTGACCCAAAGAAACTGAGATTAGAAATGTGTGTTGTTTTAAACCACTGTGCTTGTGACTGTTGTTGTACAGCATATAAAACTATTTCAGGCTGGGTGCAGTGGCTCATGCCTGTAATCCCAAAACTTTGGAAGGCTGACGTGGGTGGATCACTGAAGGTCAGGAGTTCAAGACTAGCCTGGCCAACATGGTGAAACCCCGTCTCTGCCAAACAAAATAGCTAGGAGTGCTGGTGGGCACCTGTAATCTCAGCTACTCAGGAGGCTGAGGCAGGAGAATCGCTTAAACCCGGGAGGCAGAGGTTGCAGTGAGCCAAGTTTGCGCCACTGCACTCCAGCCTGGGCAATGATAGTGTAACTCTATCTCAAACAACAACAACAGCAAAAATATTTCAATTATTTTCTTAATTTTCCTATTTCCTGGAATTAATGATCTCACTATCATGGATAACTTTTTGGAGCTGGGGATTTCTAGAGTATTTCTGTCTCTTAATTACTACTAAATATCTTAGATCACTATTTGAGAACCAATATTCATTGTCTATAAAGACTGCTAAAATAACTACAAATTCTCATCTACACACAGATGAGTAGAATAACTGAAAATATCATTTTTAGGAATCTAGACTTTATGACTTTGTTTTTGTAATCTGAAATAAAGCCTTTTTGTTACTAAAGTTTAAATTTGCCTCTTTTTCAGTGCCTAGTGCCATTTAATATAGCAATACCTCTTTATGGTTCCTGCAAAACTATGGCTGATACACACATATGGGTTTTAGGGGACTTATACAGTAGTAGGTTTACTCTGTTATAATTTTTCTGAGAAGGAGGAAGGAGAGAGAGAGAGTTTCCTTTGAATTCTCAGGATCCCTTCTGGATCAGTTTTCATTTGTTTAATTTATCTGGATTTATTTCCTTTTTTGTTTCAACACAGCCTGAATTCAAAGGAAAAAAATGAAAATAATACCAAAGCAATTTCAGATGCAATCCGCTTTAGGGTATCAGACTTAAAATCTACCATAACATATGGCTCAAGGACAATTAAAAAAATTGTAGGATACAGGAAGGAAGCATCAACAACAGGAGACAGTTCAATGTAGGGGACACAATTACTACGTGAAAAATTAAACTTTATATTCTTACATATGTAGGACAAAATAAAGGGAGAAGAGAATTAATATTTAATGAGTAACTACTTTGTGGCAAGCATTGTGTTAGGCCTTTAAACACTAAAGCTAACATGGTAGCCTTGGACAAATATTTGATAGATAGTAAAAAAAAGAGGTCCAAGACATCCATTTTCACCCTTGACCTATAAATATCTGGCAGTCATCACTCCCATCCTAACAACAAGGAAAAAAGCTGAACAAAATGAACATCAATGTCTTGTTTTGGATTCAACAAAGAACAAATCTACACTCTGAAATGTGGAATAGCAAGTGATTTCAGAGAGTCGTAGCCAAGATCTGCTTACCTGGAGTAGAGGCTGCTGGAGCCATAAACTGGTAGGAACACTTACTTAAATGGTAATTTGGACAAGTTTCTGGAGGCTAAGTATGAAATAGAGTGAAAGTCAGAAAGTTCAAGGGCCCAGTGGGTCCTCACAAATTTATGGGTTTACGTCAAAGAACTCCACTAGGTTCTCACAATGGAGAGCCAAAAAACATGGCTTGACGGCTCTGGCAGAGGAAGACAAAAGTAACCATTTAGAAGTCTGTCCAAAACATTCTGTATAATGAAAGCTTACTCTTTACTGGAGAATACTTTACATGAGCATTGTCTCACCTGGGGGAGAGCCATTTCCCTAAACACAACCCCTGCTTTCCCTTCATCTAAGGGGGGGAAGTCTAAGAAACACTTCTGAAGGTCACAAGACCCCGAGGGACACAGGCCCACTAAATGAGTGACGTTTAATCATAAGATTATAAAAAGAATCCATTCATCCATTGTTTACCACCACAACAAAAGAATTCCAATTTAATAGCAGTGGATTACAGATGAAATAAGTGTAAGATGCAGACTCTAAGGAAGAGATTTTAGGGAAACCCAGAGACAATAGGAGAAGCAAAAAATAAAAGCACTAGAGGAATTTAAAGTTTCTGGTACCGTATAGCACACATCACATATAGCCAAACTAATCTAAAGTCTGAAACAAAAGACTCACTTACCTCAATCCTACTATCTGATATATTGTTTCAGGCTTTCCACAAAAAAAAAATAACAAGTTATGCCAGACAGGAAGAACAAAACATGGTCTGAAAATACAAAGCAAGAATCAGAAGCAGACTCAAATATGACACAGATATTGGAATTATCAGACAGCTTAAAATAACTGTGATTACTATGTGAAGGCCTCTAACGGGAAAAAATGAGTAGCATATAAGAATAGTTGGATAATTTAAGCAGATAGATGGAAATTCTAAATAAGAAACAGAAGGGAATGTAGAAATTGAAACATTGTAAAAGAAATGAAGAATGCCTGTGATGGGCTCATTACTAGAATTGGATATGACTGAGGGAAGACCCCATAAGTTTGGCTATACGTCAATAAAAACATCACAAATGAAATGAAAGAGAATAAAAAAGAATGACCAAAACTCCCAGAATATCCGAGGCAATTTCCATTTCAAAAGATGCAACTTACATGTAACTAGAAGAGCAGAAGGATAAGAAAGTGAAAATGGAACAGAAGAAATGTTTGAAGTAATAATCACCAAGAACTTTCCAAAATTAATGACAAACAGCAAACCACTAATGCAGGAAGCTTGGAAATACCAAACAGGATAATGACCAAAAAATCTATATTTAGGCATAACACAGTTAAACTGCAGAAAAACAAAGACAAAAAAAGAAATGTCAAAATAAGCCAAAAGATGAAAACAATTTACCTGTAGAAAAATAAGGATACCTGGACTTCTTGTCATCAACCACGAAAGCAAGAAGAGAGTAGAGTGAAGAAGATAAAGTGTTGAAAGAAAATAACCACGAACCTAGAATTCTATAACCAGTAAAATTATACATTCTTTTGAAAATGAAGGAAAAAAATGGTATTTTTTAAACAAAGAACAACTAAGGAAATTTATTGCCAGAACTATCCTTTAAGAAATATTGAAAGTTCATTGAGGCCAGGCGCGGTGGCTCACACTTGCAATCTCAACATCTTGGGAGGCCGAGGTGGGAGGATCACCCGAAGTCAGGAGTTCAAGGCCAGCCTGGCCAACATGGTAAAACCCTCTCTCTACTAAAAAATACAAAAAAAAAAAAAAAAAAAAAAAAAAAAAAAACTAGCCAGGCATAGTGCTCATGCCAGCTACTTGGGAAGCTGAGGCAGGAGAATCACTTGAACCCAGGAGGCAGAAGTTGCAGTGAACCAAGATCATGCCATTGCACTCCAGCCCAGGGGATAGAGTGAGACTCTGTCTCAAAAAAAAAAAAAAAAAAAAAAAATTCATAGAGAAGAGAATGATAGAGATCTAAAACTAGGATCTACTGAAAGAACAGAAAAGAATCAATGAAAGAATAATTGAAGGAAAAATATTTTTTGAAAAGAAAATTTAATGAAGAAAATAAGACTAACAACATATTTGATGGTTATAGCATAAAGATAAGAAAAGTGAATTACAGCAAGGTCATAAGGAGGAAGAGGTCGAGTACGCTCTTTTACCAGTTATCTACACTAAATGTAAAGCAATCCATTGATACTTGAAGGTGGCTTTGGATTAGTTAAAAATGTATATTGTGATTTCCAGGGAAACCACTAAATTTTTAAAGAAGCATCACTGATAGGAAAATAGAGGAGAAAAAAATAGAAGTATACAACATACTCAGGTAAAATCAGAGAAAGGAAAGAAAGAGGAGGCAGGAAACAAAAGACAAGCACAATAAATAGAAAACAGTTATAAAAATGGTAGGTATTTAAGCTATGTTTTTGTTGTTTTTTTTTTTAAAGACAGGTGTTATTCCAAATATATTGATAATCACTTTAAATGTGAATGGTTCAATATGCTGATTAAAGACAGGGATTGTCAGACTGAAGTATCAAGCCATAGAATGATATGGATGATCTTTAAATCCTTATTGCCCAGTGAAAAAGAGTAGTTTAAAAAGGTTACATACTATGTGATTCCAATTATATGATGCAGAAAAGCCAAGCCTACAGAGACAATATTGGCAGGGGAGAGAGCAAAGAGGGAGGGTCGCATAGGTGAAGCCTAAGGGATCTTTTAGGGCAGTGAAACTATTCTGCATAATACCAAAATGGTGAATATATAACACCATACATTTTTCCAAACCCACTGAATTTTACAGCACAAAGATTGAATCTTAATACATATGCAACATAAAATCATTTAGGATAACACTGGTACTCAGGAAGTAATGCAGAATATGACAAAAGAATCTAACTCTATTAAAATAGTATGTAATGACCTCACTTGAGTAGGTGGGTAAAATGTGCTGACTTAAGTAAGTTGAAAATAAATGGAGTATATAAAATTAAAATAAAAAAATAGGTAAGTACTGTACTCTAGTTGATAATACTGTTTCCACTGGGAACTCAGGCTTACAATTCTGATACTCTGACATACGCACACTGGGAAAAATTAGGTGAATGGATGGCAGATGATGGATCCAGGTTTCTCATTGTTGAATTGGAAATTTACAAATAAGCAAGGGAAGGAAGCTAGAAATATGAATGTGGACATGGTTTAGAGTTGCAAACATCAGTATGAACTCATGTTTACCTTAATATAGATAGTGTTGGTTACATAGAGAATATATATATATATTTATAATATGTATTATATATGTGTATATATTTATATATATATACACATATATATATTCACACCCATATACAGAACTTAGCATACCCATATATACTTACATCCGCTTAGCATACCCACATATACATATACACCCCAGGCACAGATCTTAGCACACACACATATATTTTCTTGCTCTGTTGGCTGACAAGGCATAGATGCAGTGATATGCCAGTAGCAATATGCATACCTAGTGCCCAAATCTTGGTCTCTAATTCTGTTGTTGAACAAAAGAAATGGGTGATTTTAGGACTGTGGTAGAATATATGCAAGAATAGTCTGCAGAGTTCTATAGTGAAAAATGGAAGAAAGCAAATGAAAGAGGAGCTCCCAGTGGCAAAAGGTGAAATAAATTGTGCAAAGAAATAAATAAAGTAGTATTGCATTATAACCCAGAGTATAAAATAAATATCATTGAGTTTACATCAATATAATGAAGTAACTTAAAAATACATAAAGAAGATAAACTGCTTATGCATAATAATTCCAAATATAATGTAGATATTCTCCTTTCAAGAGTTGGAGCTTAAATCACCACTTCGTAAGTGTTGAATGTTCAGAGTGACCTCTTTCCAAAAATTGCAGAATGAAAAGGAGAAAAAAAGAGTAATTTTATAGTAGAGAAACCTGGCAAACACTATCAGATTTTCAAGGTGATCATGGTTAACATCAGCAGTTTAAATAATGTTGATTATATGTAACCTTAACATAAAGTAAGGAGAATGACATTCTACTTCTGTAGTGTTTCCGCTGAAAACTCATAATCCCAGTCTAAACATTTAGAAATATATTAGACAAATCTCAATAAAGTCTATAAAATACATTATATAAAATACCTTACCAGTACTCCTCAAAAATCAAGTTGATCAAAAACAAAGAAAGTCTGAAAAACTGTCATAACCAATGGAAGCCTAAGGAGATAATAAGGGTATATTGATGGTAACCGTAGATTAAAAAAAAAAAAAAAAAGACGGTAGGTAAAAATTAAGAAAATCTGAAAAAAATGTGGACTTTGGTTAATAATGATGTATTCATATTGGTTCATTAATTGTAATGAAGGTATCATACTAATGTAAAATGTTAATAACAGGAGAAGCTAGCTGTAGAGCATACCAGAACTCTCTTTACTACTGTCATAAATTTTCTGTAAGCCTAAAACTATTCTTTTAAAAAAAGTATGTGAAGAAAACAGGCCAAAAATAGGCCAAAAATAGGGTGTTCTTCTACGAATTTAAAACTAAAGAAATATAATATTAAGTATTGTGTATTATATATTTCAAAATAGCTAAAAGAGAAGATTCTGAATGTTCTTACTGCAAAGAAATTGTAAGTTTATGAGGTGTCAGATATGCTAAATACCTTGATTTGATTTTTACACAATTTATACAGGCATCAAAACATCACATTGTACCCCATAAATATGTGTAATTATCATGTGTTAAATTAAAAACAAAGTTAAAATAAGAAAATCTACTTGAAGCTATAAATGACTTTTTGAGGGTATAAAATGAATGGAGATATAGTACAGTAAAATTGTTAAGTAATTACTTTTGGTCATCAGAAACAGTAAGTTTGAATTCTTGCTCTACTGCTTGCAAGATGCATTGGCATAAATGAAAATAAATGTTGGATATATGTAATATTAATTTAACTATAATACTAATATGTAGTGGCTCAAAGAATTATGCATTGAAACTTTGAAGAGAATGAATGCCTTCCAGAAGAGTTTAGATTAATTAATTTCAAATTATGAACACACTCAAATAGAGGTTAACACTTTGTGTGAACATGTGTCTTTGTATGTGTGTGGTTGGAAAGCAGTGGGGCCTAGAAGTGGAGCATAAAATAAGTTAGCTTTGACAGTGTGTCTAGCCTAGTTCTGGGAAGAGAATGACCTGAATAGGAGCCAGCATATCTATTGGGATGGAAGATAGAGTTGGATTCATTAAGCGATGTTAGTCAGCGAGAGCCATTCATATCATTTAGTTTATTTATGTATGTTATACCATGTTCGCCAGACCAACTTTTGATTATATTCAAATTTCCATGTAGATTTATACAAAGAGAGTGCACTGATCAGAAAAATTGGAGTATACACGTCTCTTGATTCTAAAAAATCTATCCTTAGAAACTAATGATTAAGTGTCTGATTTTTATGCATCTATTCTAAGTTTAGTTATGCTGAATTGTCCTTGAGGTAGATCCACTTGTGGTATTCTAGGACTTTCCAAATGATTTTCAACCTCTTTGCATAAACGTTTCTTCAAACTGCAAGTTCATTTTTTAATCATTCAAATTAAGAAATGTACTTTAATTCATTTAGACATGTAATTAAACTCCTTATATTTTACACAGAAACATCAGCATTTATGTTACTAACATCAGTGACAGTATCAGTATAACATCAGTAAAATAAAATACGAGTATTAGTGTTATTTCATTTGTAAAAGTCAAATCACATGATGAATATCTCAAATTACTCAAGGATATAAAACAAAAAATTTATTAGCAACAACTCCAGACCCATTTAAGTGGGGAAAATCAGCATGTTGTTTACTTGGCAGGTATTTTTCTAGACTAAAGCATTTTCTAAGTTAACTCCCGGCTCATAGTTTTGAGTTTAGATATTTTGAGATATATGCAGTGTTTAATGGCATTTAGCTATATGGTGACTTTATCTGGGGAAGTATCTATTTCACAAAGCAAAATTATACTAGAGTATCAGTGAAATGTAAGTACACATACACATATGTTATGTATAGGTATTATCGAGCCACAGTACATTATTTGAACAATTCACCCCTCTTGTATCTAAAATAGGGTGAGGAACTAATGGGACAAAATGTTGGAGAAAAACATTTATGGAGTGACTCTCTCAACAAGTTTAGCACAGTAGTTAAGAACACAGGCTTTGGAGCCAGTTGGATATACATTTTAGCCCCAGTTATCCTTACTAGGTGGTGACCTTCCACATGTTTTCTAATTTCTCAATGACTTTATTACTCCTAATAAAATGAGGATAATGATAACACCTACCTTTACAATTGTGGCGTATCACACAGTTAGTTCCTCGTAATATGTATCATTTTTGTTTCTTTTGTTATTGAGATCATTATGATTGTACTTATTATTTTACCTATGCCACAACACAAAATTTGGTTTACTGATTTGGCAGAGGGGGGACATACTCTAACAAAATATCAAATGCGGATTCTCTGTAGTTATAATGTCAACCAATGAGGTTATTACTTGATATAGAAAAAAATCAAGTCGCTGGTTTTCAACTCTTTTTCACACACAGGTCAAAACTGCAGTAGAAATATTGTGATAGAAAATATGTAACATACAAGGAATAAGTCATCAAAGAAGAAATGGACAAAAATATTTTATATGAAAATCCAAAAGGTTTGGCTATAAATAAAAATGGTTCTGTAATAACTACAATGATTAATGTTTCACTATATCAAAAATGGCATTTGAGCTTGGGTATCATGGTAGAGACTGTGGTCAACAAGGGTTCTATGTTCTCCCACCTTTCCACAGTCTGCCTTACAGTTCATTTGGTGCCTTATGACTAATTTTGACCAACAGCCTGTGAGCAGAAAATATATGTATCTTTTGGGTGGTGGCATTTGATAGCCTGTGCCCTGTCCATCTCTCTCTTTTTCTGTCTCAGAAATGAGGGAGACCATATAGTCCTCAACACAGATTGGGTTTTCTATGAAGCTGACTCTGAGACTGAGTTTAACGAATGGGATGTTTGTTACCAAGGACCTTTGGGATCAACACCTTTGGAAGAGAGGAAAAGGAAACAGGATGGGGCAGAGGCAAAAATTGAAGCTGAGATTCTGGCACTTGATACACATCTCTAGGAGTTACAGAGATCAAAAATGGCCTATTCAGAGTTGCCTGCATTATATCAAAATGACTGTTCCTCTAAATACCTGCTTCAGTCAGTTTTGGAGGACAAGAGTCCTTCCTCAAAGGGAAGTGTGGTCAGCACATCACTATGTCCACCGCCTTTCAGAAAAAGAGTTGCAAGGTGGACAAATGCTGCCAAAACCAGTGTCAGACTATGATATTAGGATTAAGTCACTGAAATTTCAGGGCTTGGTTACTGCTTCAGCTAATGTAACTTTTTTCTTTTTCTTTTTTTTTTTTTTGAGATGGAGTCTTCGTTCTGTCGCCCAGGCTGGAGTGCAGTGGCACCATCTCGGCTCACTGCAAGCTCCGCCTCCCAGGTTCCCACCATTCTCCTGCCTCAGCCTCCTGAGTAGCTGAGACTACAGGTGCCCGCCACCATGCCTAGCTAATTTTTTTTTGTATTTTTAGTAGAGACGGGGTTTCACCATGTTAGCCAGGATGGTCCCATCTCCTGACCTTGTGATCCGCCCGCCTTGGCCTCTGAAAGTGCTAGGATTACAGGCATGAGCCACCATGCCCGGCCCAACTTTTTTCTAATACAAGTATATCTTTAATATATTTCTCTTTTATATGAATTCTAATGTGTACTGAGTTGTTTTAAAAATCAAATTCTTTTTATTCAGATCTATTCTTGTGAAAACATATTAAAGACACATTTTTAAGGAAAAGCAGAAAACCTGTTAGCATCTGAATTGTATCATAGCTAAAGCTCAAGCTGAAATCTCACATGAAGATGTATTTTTCCAAGAGTGTTGCAGGAAGTCAGGGACCCCGAATGGAGGGACCAGCTGAAGCCGCAGTAAAAGAACATAAACTGTGAAGACTTCATGGACATTTATTAGTTCTCCAAATTAACACTTTTATAATTTCTTATGCCTGTCTCTACTGCAATCTCGGAACATAAATTGTGAAGATTTCATGGACATTTATCACTTGCCCAATCAATACTTTTATAATTTCCTATGCCTGTCTTTACTTTAATCTCTTAATCCCATCATCTTCATAAACTGGGGATGTATGTCACCTCAGGACCCTGTGATGATTGTGTTACCTGTACAAATTGTTTGTAAAACATGTGTGTTTGAACAATATGAAATCTGGGCATCCTAAAAGAACGGGATAACAGTGATTTTCAGGGAACAAGGGAGATAACCATAAGGCCCGACTACCTGCGGAGCCAGGCAGAACAGAGTCGTATTTCTCTTCTTGCAAAAGCGAATAAGAGAAATATCACTGAATTCTCTTTCTCAGCAAGGAACAGCCCTGGGAAAAGAATGCATTCCCAGCGGGAGGCCTCTAAAATGGCCACTCTGGGAGTATCTGTCTTATGCAGTTGAACTTAGGGATAAAATACACCCTGGTCTCCTGCAGCTCCCCCAGGCTTGCTAGGATTAGGAAATTCCAGACTGGCAAATTCTAGTCAGACCGGTTCTCTGCTCTTGAACCCTGTTTCCTGTTAAGATGTTTATCAATGACAATGCATGCACAGCAGGACATGGTACCTCATTAGTAATTCTAATTTCACCTTGGCCTTGTGATCTTGCTCTGCCCCTATTTGCCTTGTGATGTTTTATTGCCCTTGAAGCATGTGATCTCTGTGACCCACACCCTATTCGTACACTCCCCCACTTTGAAAATCGCTAATAAATACTTGCTGGTTTTGTGGCTCGGGGGCATCACAGAACCTGCAGACACGTGATGTCACCCCCGGAGACTCAGCTGTAAAATTTCTCTCTTTTGTACTCTTTCTCTTTATTTCTCATACCGGCCGACACTTTGGGAAAATAGAAAAGAACCTACGTTGAAATACTGGGGGCTGGTTCCCCCTATACAAGAGTAGATCTTTTTTTTTTTGAAAATAGAAATTATTGCTGTTTAACAAAAAAAAATCACACTATTATCATACAATGACTAATGAACATTCACTTTGCTTGTATAAGTAGTAATTCGGCTTCAAGTTTAAACAATGCAAAGTTAAAATATTAAGAAATTTTATGAAGACTAAATATAGCTAAAATAAATATTAAAAGGTAAATCCACTCCAATTGACTATTGTTAGCTGATTTCTAGTTTCTGTAGTCAGATGCTGGCCTCAAAGAGTTATAAATAAAGCAAAAATAACATCTAATGATTTTGATCTTGAAATGGCCACATAGCCAGAGTATATGTTTCAGATAACATTTCCCCAACAATAAGAAAGAAATTTGGGGTGCAGTGACTTTTAAACAATGGCTAAATAAGGTTATGATGAAATAAATGAGAGAAGTGAGTGGTTTAATGGCTTTTTAATGAGCTTAATGTTTTCAGTTTTAATGAGCCCTCTTACATCAGCTTTAATCATTTTATGAGAATGAGAAATGATTGAGAAATGGCTTGCATTAATTCAATTTTCTGTTCAGCCTTCCCACAAGCCATTATGGCACAGTTGCTACTGGGAGTCAACTTGGATAAGTGGGAACTTACATAATAGTACAAGTCTCAGCTAAATTTAGTTAGACATTTGATATGTTAACTGGTGATAAGGTTATACTTCCTCATTTTGCAAAAAGTGCACACCAAATGCCCACAAAGTATTTTAACACTATAGCACAAGTAAAAATTAATTAGGATAGTTGAAATGAACTATAATTTGTCCTAATTAATTTTACAAAATTGTGTTAAAAAATCACCTGGCTTTTTATTAGTGACATACGAAATCAAAAATGAACAAAAATAACTGAATTTGGGAACGTATACCTTTGATATATTTCGTGATTAAAACCATGCCAATTCTATCTACAGTTAAGGTGTATCTCTGTGTATAAGCAACAGAGTATATGGAATATAGTAAGTTACACATAAGGACACAATGTACCTAATACCTGGGCTCATATTAAATAAAATATTTGGCCATATACCAAATTAGATGAGTAAAATACTGAAAGTGTACCAAATTATCACAAGAGCAAGTCATTTTAAACAAATAAAATAAACTAAAATAAAAATGGTGCTGCACTCTGATATATCAATGAGTTACTTACAATTAGAGTAATTAGAAATCAATTCTTATTAATTTGGATTTAAAAAGTTATGAAAAAAAAATAACCAACATTGTATGGCTCACTGCATTGCCAGGAAAATTCAAGAACCAGGCTGAGAAGCATGGGCAAGAATAAGGAAAGTTGTGCAGAAAAAAAATCATATACAACACCGGCCCAGTGAGAACATCCCAAGCAGTATCAGATTGAACCCCAGCAGTCCTCTGACAGTACTGGGAAGCAGGCGTGGGGCTAGAACCAGAGTCATGGCCACCCCTAGAAACCGAATATTGCTACTCTCATTACCATCCCCAAGCTGGAGTAGATGCTCACACCTGGTATTTCTTAATAACAATATTTACAAAGTGTGAGATGGGACTGGGTCTGAAGCCTTCTTTCTAGGCTAGATGTAAAATAACTGTAAAAAAATATATATGTAAATACATATAAATATATACATGTACAGATACATATTCATGTAAATACATATACATATATGTTATATATAATTGTTTTCAACCTAGTTAATGGGAGGTGGGATCTCCTCCTACAAAAATTCATGAGGTAGAAAATACCTCCATGCATCGCAAAAAACGTTTAGAAGCTTGCAAAAAAAAATGATAGATGGTTGGAGGGATAAATAGAAAGACAGATGAAAGACAGATACAGAGATAGATAACACAAGGCCAGTGTTGAAATGTATGAAAAATACAGAAAAATAGAGGAATGTGAAAATTTCCCTAATCACAGTACCATGGGAAAACTACCATTACCATTTTGCTATGCAAGCTTATGGCCTATCTCTATGTGTATTTAAAGCTACATGGTTGGGCGCAGTGGTTCATGCCTATAATCCCAGCACTTTGGGAGGCAGAAGCAGGTAGATCACGTGAGGTCAGGAGTTCAAGACTAGCCTGACCAACATGGTGAAATCCTGTCTCTACTAAATACAAACAAAAAAAAAAATTAGCCAGGTGTGGTGGCTCATGCCCATAATCCCAGCTACTTGGGAGTCTGAGGAAGGTGAATAACTTGAACCCGAGAGGCACAGTTTGCAGTGAGCTGAGATTGCACCAGTTCACTCCAGCCTGGGCAACAGAGTGAAACTCCATCTCAAACAAAACAAAAACGAAACAAAAAAACAACAACGAACAGACAAAATAAATACTTCCAAATTCGTATTTTCTTCTCCATCCCTACTACCCTATTTTAATTCATTCCTTTATTTCTTCTCTCACCTGCTCTACAAAATGACCCCAAAAATAACACTGACCAATTCTATCCAAAGTTAAGGTGTATCCCTGTGTATAAGCAATAGAGTATATAGAACATAATAAGTGTATATAATACATTCTTCTTGTTGGGTAAAGATCATTTTATATATGCTTAATTTTTTAAAACTTCTTATGTTCTACTCATATATTGAAATAAATGAGGCATTTATTTTGAAACTCTGCTCTTATTAGAAAGAACATTTTAAAGGAGCATCTTATAATTGAGATCTATTAACATTAGTGCTCTGAAATATTTTAATATAAATTTCAAAAAATTGTAACATGAAATAAGCTTGAGAAGTGTTCACATAATACATAGAGGACTTATCAGAGCCTTTATTATGCTAACATGTTCCAAAACTTCCTGAGAGGAATATATCATCCTTAGTGTTTCATAAGCACATTTCACTAGGGAGCCTCTTTTTTTTTTTTTTTTTTTTTGAGATGGAGTCTTGCTCTGTCGCCCAGGCTCGAGTGCAGTGGCACAATCTCAGCTCACTGCAAGCTCTACCTCTCCGGTTCACGCCATTCTCCGCCTCAGCCTCCCAAGTAGCTGGGACTACAGGCACCTGCCACCATGCCCAGCTAATTTTATTTTATATTTTTAGCAGAGACGAGGTTTCACCGTGTTAGTCAGGATGGTCTCAATCTCCTGACCTTGTGATCCACCCGCCTCGACCTCCCAAAGTGCTGGGATTACAGGCGTGAGCCACCGCACTCGGCTAGGGAGCCTCCTTATGATAGTCCCTGTATAACTATTAACATATTTGGAATAATCTGAAAGACTTTGTTTAAGAAAAAACATTCTAGAGTATTTATAGAAACAAAGTATGCCTAGATATAAACAACGTGATATTTTTAGGTGACATAAATCAAAATTATTTTTATGTTATTACTTTGTTGAAAATTATTTTCTAGTCTTTGCTAGACTATATATATATATATAAAAGAATATATATATATACACGATATATATATAGGAATATACACATATAGGAATATATATATAGGAATATATATATATAGGAATATATATATAGGAATATATATATAGGAATATATATATAGGAATATATATATATAGGAATATATATAGGAATATATATATAGGAATATATATATAGGAATATATATATATAAGAATATATATAGGAATATATATATAGGAATATATATATATATATATATCCTAGCAATAAATATATTGATTTATGAACAGCAAATTAAGACCCATGGAGTGTGGAGAAAAATGAGTTTAAAATCATTTTGCATGTTTTTAAGTGTGATTCCCAATGGATACTATTTAAATCCTTCTGACATGCTCATCCTTAATATCAGTAAAAATACAGGATTAGGCTAGAATAAATTAGCAAGATGATTAATTAAGCTGGAAATATGTATCATTATTAAAAAGTGATATTTCAGAAAATCAAAAAAGCTATCTTTTTAGACCTGCTTAGTCTAGACTAAATTTAATATTCTCACTTTAGTACATTGAACTACAGCTTCATAATATAATACAGACTCTGGTTTGATTAAGAATGTGATGGATTTTAGAAGATGGCAAGTCTGGGCTTCTGAATTCCTGTGTAATCTCTAATTTCATCCTTCATTTTATAGAAACAAAATGATTGTCTTTAGTCTCCAAGAGTCTTGGAATGATGTAGACATTTCTCACATAAATCGTCCTGGTTTGCATGATATTCCAGTATATATCAATGCTTACCTAGTGATCTACACATCTAAAGATCTGAATACTGTATATGTTTCTATCAATTTGGTAGAAAAGAAATAAAATGGTCCAGATGAATATCTATTCAATATCCTCTGTATCCAGATTGTTTATTCTAGGTATAAAGAACTATTGATTTTCTTTCGGGATCAGTCAAAACCACCTCAAAACTACACGTCAAAAAGTTCAGAATTAGCAGTCATATAATAGTGGGAAACTCACAACACTTAGGAAGATTACGTGGTGGGGGGGTATCCTTAGAAATTAACATTTTCATGATAAAAATGTACTCATAAATGTACTTATAACTTTTTATTACAGAAAATTTTGAACAGGCACAAAAATAAGAGTAGTATAAAAAACTCCCAAGCACCTATCCAAAACAACTCATGGTAATTCTTTTTCTTCTATGTCCCCAACCTTTCCCTACCCTGAGTGTTTTCAAGCAAATCCAAGAAATTTTGTGATTCTGTCTGCAAACATTTTCAGTTTTTTTCTTAAAAATGGAGACTCATTTTGAAGATACAAACAATTCTATCGTCCCACCTTTGAAAAAATTAACAAAATAATTTCTAAATATTGTATAACATAATGCCAGAATGCCAGAGTTTAGGTCTCTCTAATTACATTATAAACATATTTATTTAACTTTACAGTTTGCTTGAATTTGACCTTTTTTAAAAAGTCCATAAATTGCAAATGGTTAATATATCTCTTAGCTCTCTTTAAAAAATCTGTAAGTTTGTCTTCCATTTGTCTTTTGCCAAATTTCATTTTTTTGATTTTTCAAAAAAAGAACTACATTATTTGCCTTCTAGAATATTCCATAGTCTTGTTGATTCCTTGTAGGTTTTTAAAAATAATTTACAGATATTTTTGTATTTGTTACCATCCTCTTACTAAACATTACATTTTTTGCTTTTTTTTTTTTTGAGACTGAGTTTTGCCCTTGTCACCCAGGCTGGAGTGCAATGGCATGATCTCAGCTCACTGCAACCTCCACCCCGTGGGTTCAAGCGAGTCTTCTGCCTCAGCCTCCCAAGTAGCTGGGACTACAGGCGTGCACCACTAAGCTTGGCTAATTTCTTTTTGTATTTTTAGTAGAGATGGGGTTTCACCACTTTGGCCAGGCTGGTCTCGAACTCCTGACCTCAGGTGATCTGCCCGCTTTGGCCTCACAAAACGCTGGGATTACAGGTTTGAGCCACCGCACCCAATCAAACATTTCAATAAACCCATAAAATATACATTTTTGTGACAGCTTTTCAAGGTTCTCCCATTCTAATCTTTCCAAAGACCATTTTTCTACTATGGTCCATTTATGTTGTACATGTATGTAACTTAAATAAAGTTAAATACGCACACTCACATTAACTATGCTCTACCTATGAACAAATAAGGTCAGTATAAATAGTAGCTAGTTTTGCCTCCCGTTCCACCAAATGAGGATGCACCCTGATTTAGCAGGTGTGTGAGCCATGCATCTGTATTCTCTGTTACTTTTGTTCAGGGAATATTCTGTCCAGCTGAGAATGATCCTTAGTATGTAATGATATGTGCTTACCATAATTAATGACTTATTCCCAATGATGAAAACAAAGAGGTGCTACCTACATTCTAAACCCCTACTTTAGGTTTACTAAAAGTTACTGTAGCTTTTCTGGCCACGGTGAATCCTCCCATATTCCCTTCCATTCCCCAGCTAAGCCCCAATCCTTATAAACAGAGGTTTGCAGAAGGAACGGGAAAGAGAGTCTCCAGGAAAATAGTGTTTTTGGAGAGTGATTACATGATCTTTTCCCACAACAAATCGAGAGAAATTACAGTTCCATGAAAATCACTTTTAAAGACTGGGAGAGCTAAGAACAGAGGGCTATGACTTGGTTTCCAATTTGCTGTCTGCTCAAGCATTCACCTTGCTGTGCTAATTCTGAGACTTGGAAAAAGAGGTCAAGGCAGGGGAAGACAAAATGTGGAGCAGCCTGTTGTCTCACTGTTTGGGGTATTCAAGATGCATATTTCCCAGAAGTCAAAAGGACTCCACCAGGGAAGCAGGGCTGAAGCCATCTAGTCAGTGTCTTGCCCATGTTGGCTGTCCATTGGGCCAAAGACCCCAAGTGGCAAGAAGGCTGTGAGGCTCACTCTTGATGACAATTGGTAGCTCCTGATGGAGCTGAAGGAAGTGAGGAGGTTCATCACGGCCTTCAGATGAATTCACACTTAATGCTCTCCAAGAGCACATGAGAGGCCAAGCCTCCTAGCCAGAGAAGTGGTCACTACTGAGAGAAAGTCAACTACACAGCAGCCAAGTGAATGGAGATACTTGTCTCTTTCTATCTCCTTCCTCATTTCACCAGCACATTGGTAACAGGGAGCCCCCAGAGAGAAAGGGAGAGAACATTTCAGAGGCAGAAGATGCCCTCCTCTTTCTCCACTCTCTAACCTCCAGCAGTATGCAGGTTCCCAGCCTGAGGCTACATGAAGAAACAATATTTAAATAGAGTGGCATAAAAGTTTTACATTAAAGTGTACTTCAAATAACCAGTTGCTGAAAAGTAATGTAATCTGCCAGAAATGTCAGTAAGGACATTTTGATAGACCACAGTTGAAAACGGTGATTGTAAAAAAATAAACTGCTTCATGTTTACACCCCCACTGAGTTGAGACTACTCAATAAACCAGTTTTATGTGATTTTTATACCACATGGTGCCTAAAAACAAGCTAATTCCTTCTGGGACTTAACCAGAGAGAGAGCAATCTGTCACAGCTCTGGGAAATAAACCTGTCAGTGTCAGACTTGCTGAGAGACGCTACGTCTGTCTCCGACCTGGCACCTTCCTAAGGAATTTTCAAGAGCAATTTTGACCCCATGCAATTTTTTTTCTGAATGCTTTAATAAACAGTCCATCTGACAAATGCAATTTTTCTATATTGCACATCACTGACCCTCAACAAATCAGCTGGTTCTCTCACTGTTTTAATTGTGAGGACACAGCTTCACTCATCTAGAAATTCAATTAAGTTTAAGATAAACAACTATCATGCATTGTCTAAAATTAAAGGAGTTTTCAGGATCTGAGATTTTCAATACTAAAATCTAGAAAGTTTTTGTCAAACAAGAAAGAACTGATCACCCTTCTAGTCAAAACTGACCTTCACAGAGTCAATAAAGTCTCATCCATCTCCTCCTCAAAGGGTACAGAGTACAGAGACATTTGGGGATTGGATGTGTGACTTGGTTAAAGACACACTAACGTAGCAGCTTAATTTTTCCTGTAAGAAGCCTATTAGTTTTTTTTATTACTGATATAATAAATTAACACCAAATTAGTGGTTGAAACAATACACATTTGTTTTCCTACAGTTCTGAAGGTCAGAAATCCAAAATAAGTGTCAATGGGCTAAAACGAAAGTGTTGGAAGCAGGCGTTCCTTCTGGAATATCGAAGGGAGGATTCTTCTCTTTGCCTTTTCCAAGCGTCTAGGAACTTCAGCCTTCTTTGGCTCATGCCCCACATCACTCCAACTTCTGTATCCACCTCAGACTTCTTCTCTGACTCCTACTTTCCTATCTCCGGCTTTAATATATACATACTTGTAATTACATTCTGTCTACCTAGATAATCCAGGTTAATCTCCCTGTCTGAAGATCCTTAATTTAATCACATCAGCAAAATCCCTTTTGCCATACATGGTAACATATCTCCAGGTTCTTGGGATTAGGGTATCTTTGGGGGCCATTATTCTGCCTACCCCATTAAGCATAGGAAATATTTTTTAAATGATTAATTTTATCTCAAGGAAAGTTAATCCACATTTGTCTCCTGTAACTCAAAATTTCTAGAGGACTATATGGATTTTAACATTCTAGGAAATACTACACTTGTCATGACCTTCAGTATAAATTCTATTTGACCAATATTTTGTCATTTCTGGCTAGATGTATATTCCTTTATCTTATGATGAGGCTGGAAAGACTCTATTCTTGACTCGTAAATATTTAGGGGAACCAGATTTATAACATCTTAGCATTTTACTTGCCTGAGACATAGAACTTCTAAAAAGCTTTCCCACAAAATACAGCTGGAACTAGCTTAAAACTGAGACTGTCATTTGATACGGCAATTCCATAGTGAATATTTTTAAACTTTAATGCCACCTCTTCGATAAATTCTGGTTATTTGCTAAAAAAAAAAACGGAATTTCTTTTTACAAACATGTATTACCCTTAGCAAATTAGCATCTTACCAAGAAATAATTGGCAAACTTTAACATTATGATCCTCTAACTCACCTTCAGACTTAGAGTTAAGGTGGTGAGAACTGGATATTTTAGGGCAGGGATCAGTATTATAGTAACTAGTCTTTAAACCCTGGGAAAAATCCAATTATACATAAGATATCTCATTTATTTATTAAATAAACATTTACTGATCTCCTATCCTTTGCAAGATATTTCAAATAAAAGATAAAATTCATTGAGGGCAGAATCGAGTAACCCTTAATGTATACACTTTGAAGGAAGACAGATCTAGTTTCAAAATTTCTCACTAACTGAAAAAGTAAACTCATTTTATTTTCAGTTCAGTCCCACCCTTCTAATTCGTATGGCGGTTGTGAGGTCTCACTTAGATAATACATTAAAAATATTGTGCACAGTGTATAGGATACCACTTAAATCTCTTCAGGATCTAATACAGGGCTAAGTTAACAATTCATAAGCAGAAGTGCTTATTGTTTTATTGGATTATGTCATATTGTTGTTACATCTCTCATAAAGGATCCTAATGTGACTAGGTTTCTATTCAGATTTAATATAACTCTCAATAATTTATTAATTAATAAAAGTAAGTTATAAACTGAGACAACTTGGCTGGACATAGATACAATTTTTTGTTATTTCTCATGTTTTATTTAGTAAAGAAAAGTCTGGATATATATTTCAAGCTTTGTTGAATTTTCAGAAGAAACATACCATATTCAACAGTTCTTAGAGCGTTTATGACTTTCAAAGAAGCTTTTCAGCTCCTAAATTAAATAAAGATTATTTGGTTCTGGGTATTTAGAGGTAGGGGAAAAACTAAAATACAAGGATCTGTCCCATAGTAATTTAGATATAAATGAACATTTCTTAAAATATGAAAAAAATAAGTGTCTACCATAGGCAAAAACTAAGCTTCCAGGAGATCAAGACAGACCAGCTGTTGGAACCAGAAGTGTGGGGCTCATAGAGCCCCAGAACAGGTGACATTGAAAGACCACCTTATGGGAGGCACTGAATAAAAACTTAGGTAGAATCAGAAGAAGCAAAGAAAGGAAGGCTTTTGATATTATTTTTGTTTCTGTTGGTTACTTGATTAGCTTGGTTATGTTTAAGATTTTGACTCTAAGTCTCGGTGTTTGAGAACATCTTCAACCCTTAACATGTCTTATGAAGGTGGATATCTACATTTCTTGGCCTGATCTCCTCGTTGACATTGCTTCCTGGAAGGAGGCAAAAGCCCAAAGACTCTTGGTGCCAGGTTTGAACAGTCTGGACACCTGGTTTGAAACACCTCCCTAATCTACCTTTATTCTACCACAGCAGGTTTACAACCATCCGGAGGAGGAATGCACCATGGGGTCAGCAGATTACTTAAGTAAAATTTTTAATGCATGTTCTATAATTTGATTTTTATTAGTAAAAGCAATAGCAAAAAATAAGTCTCTCTGGATTTGTTCTACCCTATTCTATAAACTGAAAGGATGACAGGGTTATCTAATACATAATACATATATAGATATAGATATAGATATAGATATGGATATAGATATATTTTTTTTGGCTGAGTCTCACTCTGTTGCCCAGGCTAGAGTGCAGTGGTGTGATGTCTGCTCACTAAAACCTCTGCCTCCCAGGTTCAAGCAATTCTGGTACCTCAGCCTCCTGAGTAGCTGGGACTACAGGCCTGTGCCACCACGCCCAGCTAATTTTTTGTATTTTTTAGTAGAGAAGGGGTTTCACCATGTTGGCCAGGCTGGTCTTGAACTCCTGACCTCAAGTGATCTGCCCGCCTCAGCCTCCCAAAGTGCTGGAATTACAGGCGTGAGCCACCATGCCCGTCCTAAAATCTTTATTGATATACCATTTTAACCTAAACTTGCATCTTTTAAGAAACCTAGGGAATCTAATAACCAGCAAATTAAGTAAAGAAATTTAAGATCTCTGAATGTTGGGTAGTAATTATTAGAAATTGCATATATCAGATAAAAGAAATATAATAGGTCTAATACCTAAATATAAAATCTGTTAAATCAGTGAGACAAAGCAAAACAGAAGAGATAAAGAGGAAGAGGTTGGAGAGGGCAACATTCTGAAGATTAAGCATCCAATTGGTTTTCAATGTAAAGGAGCAGAGTGTCTGGCTAAGGCTGCCTACACCAGCGCTCCATCCACCTCCTGGGAATGAAAGCCCGTGCTGGGATTACAGCAATGAGCCACCGCGCCCAGCCGATGCTGAGGTCTTCTTATTTTGCCAGCTGATGTTATTGTAATCAGCCTAAAGGTCTGTAAACTCACTTACATCATGTGTGGGTTTTATGATCCCATATCGGGGGATGGGGGCGGTGAGGGAGGGGAGGAACTCTATGATTAAGAAGTGGTAGGATTAATGTTGTAGGTGTGGTGACTTTTGCATTTGGATTCCTTAACAGACACCTTAACAATTATTTTGTTCATGTTGCCTGACTTAAGTCGTCATTGGGAAAAGTCAAGCCATAATCATTAAACTAGAAATTAGAGTCAATTCTCATTAGACTGGTGCAAAATTCTCTCTCTTGGAATACCCAGCAAGAAGAGGATCCTAATAAATTCATTTCTTCTTAATGTTCCAATGTTATTTTTTGTCTAATCTCATAAATCGGCAATAAAATGGCATAAACCATTGAACAAATATACTCATCAATTTATACCCTCCTAATGTGGTTTGTAATAATTTTCTAGTTTTTACTCTATCAAAGATCCTAAGAATAACGAGAACATATTTATTTCAAATCCAAATTTCACTATAAGCAATCACCTAATTTCTTTTTTTTTTTTTTTGAGACGGAGTCTCGCTCCGTCCCCCAGGCTGGAGTGCAGTGGCGCGATCTCGGCTCACTGCAAGCTCCGCCTCCCGGGTTCACGCCATTCTCCTGCCTCAGCCTCCCGAGCAGCTGGGACCACAGGCGCCTGCCACCACGTGCAATCACCAAATTTCTTTCAGAAAGAGTTAATTTTTTATATTGATATTTCAGCCTTACAGCTGCCCAAATAAAGTTTTCATGTGGAGTTTATGAGGGATATTTTGTGGCAATAGTCAGGTACTACAACAAACCAACCCTCTCTTTTCATTTTACATACATATGGGTAAAATGACAAGTGCTCAGAGTGATTCAGTTAATGGTCCGTGGCCTTAAAATTTGTGAAATATAATCACCTCATTCATCATTTGCAAAAAGAAAATTTTTATCTTCCGTAACAGGAAATTAGGTGGCTAAAGGCTGAAAGTACAAATCCATCTTCAACTAATAAGGTATTAAGCAACACTAGCAAGCAGTATACTCACTTCTCTTCTAGACTGGGAACACAGAGAAGTAATAAGCCACATGAAATATTCACCATCAGGACTTTTGAGGTAGGCAGATTCACAACAACAGCACACAAGCTTTGTCAGGAATTGCTGAGAGATTGAAAGCATACTTAAAGGATTTATTAAAGCAATAGAGGCAACCTCGACTCCAGTTACCATGATTGCAGGGATTTTTATGGCCACGTGTTTAATCTTCTTGTGCTGTAACAGATAAGTTATGCTTTCAGCTGATTTGTGTACAAAGAGTTTTCTCAATCTTCTCTAGTACTATATAGTACTGAGGTATTGCTTTTTGACTTGCTAAGTGAAGCATTAACAGGACTGTCAGCAGCAAGATAGAACAGGCAATAAATATTAAGGTTTAATGTTATGATGATTTATGTTGTAGGAAATATTGTCCTAGATTATAAGGTATGATTATTATCTCTCATAATAAGAAATGATGGGAGAAATAGAATGTTGGCAAAGGAAACTTTCTAAAGCTCTTTTTATCAGGAAAATCTTTTTACAGGAATATATTGGAGGTAATATCTTGATTTTCTAAATAGTAAAGGTGATTTACATAAGTGCTTATAAAATATTGCTGTTCTTATACAGGATTTCTTTTAAAGGTTGGCAGTGGTCTTTTAATACTTGACTATCTCATTCACTCGAAGTATTTTACAGGAAAAATGCAGAGTTTTTTTGAGTGGATTTAAGATAGCAGGAAATCCTTGCAGGAATTGGGACTAACATAAAAGACCATTAGACCACTCAACTCCTATACACACCATGGTGATAGCAGGTTTATCTACAGAATTACATGAGTTTTTAGAATCCCAGGCTCCCTGTCCCTACATTTGCTGTAATACCTTTTGCCTGGAGTGTTAAGTTATCTATTGCAGTGAAACACATTACCCTAAGACTTAGTGGCCTAAAACAACAAACTTTTTTAATCACACAATTTTTTATTTTGTTTTAGGTTTGGAGTACATGAGCAGGTTTGTTACATGAGTAAACTGTATATCACTGGGGTTTGGTTTACAGATTATTTCATCACCCAGGTAATAAGCACAGTATTCTATAGGTAGTTTTGTGATCCTCACCCTCCTCCCACCCTTCACCCTCAAGTAGACCCCAGTGTCTATTGCTCCCTTCTTTGTGTCTATGTGTACTCAATATTAAGTTCCCACTTATAAGTGATAACTTGTGGTATTTGGTTTTCTGTTCCTGCATTAGTTCAGTCAGGATAATGGCCTCTAGCTTCATCCATGTTGTTACAAAGGACATGATCTAATTCTTTTTTATGGCTGTGTAGTACTCCATAGTGTAGATGTACCACATTTTCTTTATCCAGTCCACCACTGCTGGGCATGTAGGTTGATACCATGTTTTGCTATTGCAAATAGTGCTGCAATGAACATACATGTGCATGTGTCTTTATAATAGAACTATACACACAATTTCTATGGGGCAGAAATCCAGGCCTCTACATAGGGCTGTTTACAACATAACAGTTTTCATCCCTTAGTGTAAGGCATCAGAGAGGGAATGTGTGACAGACAGAACAAAAAAGAGTACCCATAAGGGTTCCATAGTCTTTATATAACCTGATCCTGGAAGTGACGTCCCATCACTCACACAGTATTCTGATCATCAGAACAGAATCCTCACATACAGTCTGCACTTACAGGCAAGGATGACACCAGGGTGTGAATGCCAGGAGATAGAGACCAGTTGGGGCCACCATAGAGTTTGTCTATAACACTTAGAGTCTCTATTCTACCTTGGGATTTACTCTCACTATATGCCTCAAGTTATTGAGCTTGTAGTAAATGAGCTTTAAAGTTCTCAAAGAGTGCCTAACCCACATATTCATTTCAAATTTTTTGACACAGTACACAAAATTTATACATTAGAAAAATTCCCTGGAGTTTGGGCTTAGTATCTTCAAAACATTGAGAAAAATATGTATTAGGTATGGATTTGGATTAATACGTTGGTCTGGATTTCCCAAGTAGTCATAATGCTATGTATTCTGTTGTATTGTCTTCATAAGCATTCACACTTGTGATCCTATTTTGGGTTTGAAAATATACTCAGCACAGTTACACTTTAGGGATGACATTCTAAGACATAATCACATTAGAAGAGTAAGGATCTTTATTTAAAAGGACCTGAAGCTTAATTTGTAAAGAAAATATTCTCAAAAACATAAAATATAAATGGAGTGCAACAGTTTGCTTTCACAGTTACTAAGCATTCAATAAATGCGGTATTCTCAAAAGACAGTTGTAACTTCTAATACGGCATTAGACAAAGTGGAGGAAAAGCTATAATGTTGGAAATTATTTCTCTGTATTTTCATCCTCAACTTTTTGCATAAATACTCCTAAATAATAAAATTTGCAATTATGGAGGCAATTTTTGCTTGTATATGTTTATTATTTCTTTGGGCAATCACTAAGATACACATCAACGCTAAGTGTGCCATGTTAATTTATTTACATGATTAAATGGTTAGTTAGATAATTTCTTTGTTTAAGAGCACGACGGTAGAAGATTTTGTATTTTCTAGCTACAGAGTTCTCTCCAATACAAACTGGATATGGAGAATAATGTAGAATCTTGATCATTTGATTACAGAGAACTCTTTATTCACCTCAACTTGCTATACGTTTCATGTATTTGTCTGAATTCATTGGTGAATTTTGTAATAAGAACTAATGCAAATATTTTGTGTCAAATATATATATTTGTCCCTAATGGCATGGGTCTAGAACATCAGTAAGACATATAAAATGATAAAATGGCACTGGGGAACAAATAATTGAGGTTTCATGTGTGCATTTTTTTTAACATTTCCATCTTGTACTTGAAGCTGTATGTTGGTAAGTTTTACATCAAAACAAAAATTCTGTACCTAGAAGAGAAACAGCCACATAAAGACAAGTTTTCATGCTAAATGAATAATAAATTATAGGTTATGTGTTTCTTTGATTTTAGAAGATGTATAATTTAAAATGATAAATAATTAACATATCAAAGCATTCTAATTTAACTGATGCACAAGAACAGCTAAGATATAGAATCTGCTTGTTGCTCAAAACGCATCTTTATAGTATAGAAATGTAGCAGCTTTTTATTACTAACAATTATGTATTCCAAAGGGTAATTTCGGTTTATCACTTTAAAATATTAGGAAATGTTAAAAAGTCCCATTTCTTATATGGGATGTGTAAGTATGTAGTGGTGGAATATAGAAAGAGAAGCATAATTAGCAGTGTGCTATTAAAATCTCACTTTTAACTTGGCCTTGCTGATGCATGATTTCTGAGTGGCATATTCATTTTCATTTCCACACATGTTCCTCCTCTACTCTGAGTCTACTCTGCAAACATGAAGAAATAATCCTTGCTTTGTAATCATCAATTTAATAGATACTAAAACAGTGTTCTTTAGATGTGGTATGTACTGACAACAGTATATTTGACTATATTTAAGCTGGTGACAATCAACAGAAAGTGAATTCTTAGTTTCAGGTGCAAATTAACATTGATTCACCTTGTAGTCTCGAAAAAATAACAATCTCTATGCTGTTCTGAAATAGGAATTGCCACCATCACCTCATATTGATTTCTTTTTAGATTAAAGCAATAATTATAAGATAGCTTATGTTACATCTGATGAAACACTGGATATTCTATTCACTTCAAACAAACAGCAGGTAGTTTAAATGATAATTAAATAATTTCAAATAGTTCCTTATTAGAAACAATAATGACCATTATAGTGTGAATGAAAGTTAGAAGCAGAATATGAGAGAAGTAACCACTTAGGCTTAGCCCAAATATGTAAAATAATTTGTCTTTTAGTATAAAAGAACAATTCAGAGCATGGCTTTTTCTAGAACAGTTGTCACAACAGCAAAAACACAAGTTTATCAAGAAATAGGTGAGGTGCTAGCTCCTAGCACCAAATAAACACATCAAATCTAGCAGGAGGTACATATCAGCTAAGATAAGAAGCCCCAGGAATACAGAACTTAATTTGTTGGAAAGCAACATATAGAAACAATAGTACCAAAAGGAATTTCAAAATAAACCCTGCTTTTAAATTATGGACCTTGCTCCTATTCATATTTCAATGCCCTTTTAAATTCAGAATTCTTAATGAGACTGGAAAAAAATAGGTAAGATGAATGCTTTTACCTAATGCATGTAGAGTGAGTCAATCCTAAAATTCCATTCTTCTCTTTTAGAAAACCAAGTAGGGCATTTGCGAGCAAGTAGGACATTCAGTATATATTCTCTGATCATGGTGGAATAGAACTAGATATCATTAACACAAATTTCAGCAACTTAGAAAGCAAATTAACCTTTCTAAATAATGAAAATCGAAACATTCCAAAAGCTTGAAATTACAGACAATTCATAGAAGATAAAATTTTGAGAATACTATGTGTTGAAGCTTATGAAATGTAGTCAAAGCTCTAGTTAGAGGCAAATTCATAGCATTAAATTCTTTCAAATTAAAAGGAAAAATACACACATTTTGAAAACAAAATAAGGAAAGAAGATGTAAATAATAGTGCAAATGAAAGTATTGACTCTATGAAAAATTTACAAAGAAACCTTTCCAAATCTAATTAAAAATAGCAGAAAGAAAACAGAAGTAAAATAATAACTACAGAGAAAAACAAAATTAGCATTATGCTCCAATCAATGTTAATCTGTTAGAAAAATCCTAAAGTATTAGATTCAGAAAGTACAATCAAGATCACTAAAATCAAATCAAATTAAATGTAAAACCAGTGTAGAAATTGATAGTGTTGTAAAAATAGGATATCAGCAAAATATTTTTTAGGTCTAGACAGTTTTATAAGTAGCATCACTGAAAATGTCAAATAATATATTATTCTTTATTTATTATTATTATTATTATTTTAGACAGAGTCTTGCTCTGTCACCCAGGCTGGAGTGCAGTGGTGCAATCTGGGCTCACTGTAAGCTCCGCCTCCCGGGTTCACACCATTCTCCCGCCTCAGCCTCCTGAGTAGCTGGGACTACAGGCGCCCGCCACCACGCCCAGCTAATTTTTTTTTTATATTTTTAGTAGAGACGAGGTTTCACCGTGTTAGCCAGGATGGTCTCAATCTCCCGACCTCATGATCTGCCTGCCTTTGCCTCCCAAAGTGCTGGGATTAGAGGCTTGACCCGCCACGCCCAGCCGAAAATGTCAAATAATATATTATTCTTATAGCATATGTAAATGTTTCAAAGCACAGCAAACTTGACAATTTTCTATATTTTAAAGATAAGAGTATCCTTATAAAATCTTTGATGTTCCCTCTGTACAGAAAAAAGTTATACTGTATATAACAAAGGCCTGCTTTGCCTTAAAAATTTGAAAGCAATAGTTCTAAATAAAGTATTTTCAAATCTAATTTACCAGCATATTGAATATATAAAATATGATTAAGTGGTTTTATTTTAGGAATGCAAGAATGTAGCACTGTTTAAGGACTCTTTAAAAATGTATAACATATTTATTACATCAAAATTTTAAAGAAGATAGTTCACACAATAATCTTGCTAAATACAAGATGTTTAATAATATATATATGATTTTAAAAATAAAACCACATTTATTAGGAATTGAAAGGTCCTTTCTTTTAATTCTCATAATGATATCTTTCCTCATTTGCATTCCAACTTTATCTTAAATCTCGACCCATTATCACAAACTATAATATGTAATAAAAATATGATATGAACTGCCTAGCAATAACCATAATGGCCTAGAGAGAGCAGAGATACTGATATCCTTACCCCAGGATACTGAGATGGTTAAGACATGAGTCTGTCCTTCTAGGCACTCAAAGTATTTCAAATGTACCATTTTTAAATAGACTTTATTTTTAGAGCAGTTTTAGGTCAAAGCAAAATTGAGCACAACATATAGAATTCCTATATGCTCCTGAGCACACAAAACCTCCTCCACTGTCAACATTCCCCACCAGAGTTACGATCTATTTGTTAACAATCCATGAACCTACAATGACACATCATTATCACCCAAAACCCACAGTTACCTAGGGTCACTCTTGGTGTACTTTCTATAGTTTTTGACAATAATACATGTGTGTACCATGATATAAACATACAAAATTGTTTTCCTGCCCTAAAATTCTCTGCATTCTATTTATCCCTCTTTACCCTAATCCCTGGCAACCACTGATCCCTTACTATCTCCACATGGTTTTGCCTTTTTCAAAATGTCATGTAACTGGAATCATACAGTATGTAGACTGGCTTCTTTCAGATGACTTCTTTTACTACATCATGTGCATCTGAATTCCTCCATGTCTTTTTTCTTTTTTGAGACAAGCCTTGCCTGTCACCCAGGCTGAGTATAGTGGTGCAATCATGGCTCACTGCAGCCTTGATCTCCTGAATCAGGCTATCCTCCACATCATCTTCTTAAGTAGCTGGACTACAGTGTGCACCACCATGCCTGGCTAATTTTTGTACATTTGTAGAGGCAGTGTCTCACTATGTTGCCCAGGCTGGTCTTGAACACCTGGGTTCAAGCAATCCACCCATCTCAGCCTCCCAAAGTGCTGGGATGACAGGTGTGAACCAATGTCCCTGGCCTTCCTCCATGTCCTTTTATGCTTGAATACTCACTTCTTTTAGCACTGAATAATATTCCATTGTCTAAATATACTTCAGTTTATTTGTCCGTTCACCATCTGAAAGACATCTTGGTTGATTCCAAGTTGTGGCAGTTACAAATAAAGCTACTATAAACATCTGTGTGCAGGCTTTTGTGTGGACATAAGCTTTGAATTCTTATGGATAAACACAAAAGAGCACAACTGCTGGATTATGTGGTAAGAGTATGTTTGTTTTGTGAGAAAACTGCCCAAACTGGCTTCTAAAGTGGCTATACATTTTGCATTCCCAGCAACAATGGCTGAAAGTTTCTGTTGCTCCACATTCTTGCCAGTATTTGGCGAAGTCAGGGTTTTGGATTCTCACCATTCTAATAGGTGCACAGTGGTTATCTCATTGTTGTTTAAATTTGCAATTCTTCAGTATGATGTTGATCATCTTTTTATTGCTTATTTACCACTGTATATAACCATTGGTAAGGTGGGTTTGTTTCAAGTCTTTTGCCCACTTTTTAATCAGGTTGTTTCATTTGTATTTATTGTTGAGTTTTAAGAGTTCTTTGTGTATCAGCCGTAACAATTCCTTAAAAGCATGTCTTTTAAGAAAATATGCTTTCCTTCCAATCTCTGTCTTTTCTTTCATTTTCTTCATCAATAATTTGGCACGTAGACAGAATTTTTTTATTTCATGAAGTCCAGCTTATTAATTTTATTTCATGGAATGTGTCTTTGGTGTTGTATCTAAAAAGTCATCACCAAACCAAAAGTCACATAGATTTTATGTTATCAGCTACAAGATGTATAGTTTTGAATTTTATATTTAGATCTATTATCTATATTGAATCAAATTTTCTGGAGGGTATAAGGTCTTTGTTTAGATTCCCTTTTTTTTTTTTTGGATGTAGATGTCCAGTGTCCTTGCACCATTTATCTTTCCTCCATTGCATTGCCTGTGCTCCTCTGTCAAAGATCAATTGACTATATTCATGTGGATCTATTTCTGGACTCTCTATCCTGCTCCATTGATGTGTTATTCCAATCTTTCACCACTGCTGCACTGTCTAAAACTAAAGCCTGTAGTTAGTCTTGAAGTCAGGTAGTGTAGTGCCCTGACTTCCATCCTCACTTCCACATTGTGTTGATTATTCTAAATCTTTGGCTTCTCGATATAAACTTTAAAATGAGTTTGTCAGTATCCATGAAATAATTTGCTTGGATTTTGGTTGGGATTGCATTGAATTTATGGATCAATTTGAAAAAAAATGAACATCTTGTCATTGAGTTTGCCTATCTGTGGACATGAAATATCTCTCCATTTACTTAATAATTATTTTATTTCTTTCATCAGAGTTTGATAGTTTTTTTTTTCATAAAAATCTAATACAAATTTTGTTCTATTTATACCTTACCATGAATTTTTAATTTCAAATTTCTCTTGTTCATTGCTGGTATATAAAAAAGCAATTGACTATCATATATTAACCTCATAGCCTTCAACCTTGCTATAATCACTTATTACTTCCAGAAGGGTTTTGTTTTGCTTTGTTTTTTAATAAAAGTGTTCAGATTTTCTTTCATGTAGACAATTATATCATCTGTTAACACAGATAGTTTCACTTCTTTCTTCCCAATCTGCATGCCTGTTACACCTTTTTTCTTCTTGTTGCATTATCTAAAATTTTCAGTAGAATGTTGAAAATGTGTGGAGAGAGGGGATATGTTTGCCTTGTTCTTGATCTTAGTGAGAAAGCTTCTAGTTTCTCACCATTAAGTATGACTTAGCTTTATATTTTTTTGTAGGTGTTCTTTATCATATTATGGAAGTTTACTTTTCAAAATAGCTAAAGTTTAAACATGGACATAAATAAATAGAATATAGTGTTATGAACATTAATAAATATATGTTTAAAAGTTTC